>NW_024879356.1:1091653-1274153 GCF_018340385.1 Cyprinus carpio
TTAGTGTCATAACATAACAGTAAATCCAAACTTTACAGAACTCTGCTTTTTTGGTGTTCAGTGATTTGACTTTTTTCCATATCCAGATAAAATAATTTGCATTCTCCATGGTTGCTTGTTAAATTCATTGTTTGTCAAATGCGTGCACACAGTGCATGCACATACACACAGATACACTGCTCACTTTTTATTCAAATAGGTATTCAGAGCACTTAGATGTGTACCACACCAACAACATTGTCCCACTTGTACAACACAATGAAAAAATGCATTAGTGTGGGCAGCAAGATAATATCAGAAAAATCTATATTTCTGCCAGAGCAATAGACACTTTAGGTTGTATTTCTGTGCTGGGAAAGGCCTGGGGGATAAAGACGCTGTGTATGCATTATTGTAGCAGGTCAGTGCTGACAAGAGAGGGAGGCTATGCTCCCTAAAGCCCTGCACTTCTGGGGCCCTGCTGTGTTCTCTGCCCAGCCCCTTCTGTCATCACCCTCATCGGGAAAAACAGTCACTGAAAACAGCCATGGAGGGTGGGGGAAAACTGAAGATAAAAGAATGTTTTCATCTTTTTTTCCACTCCTGGCAGCACAAATTTGTTTCAAGTTCTTTTTACAGTGGAAATAAAAAAAACTGTGTGTTGTTACGCAGAGTTTTGTTGAGGGTTCTCTCACCTCAGTCAGCCCTCCGACTGATTGGCAAGGCCCAGTGGACCGCAGACTTCATATTTCATTCATCTGAGCCATCTGACAGATTTCCTGCCTTTCTTTTTATATGCAGACTTTTCTTCCCCTGTGCTTGTAGAAAGTGTTGGCAGTGGTAGAAAATGTCCAGTTAGGATTGAGGGACCCAATGTGTCTTGTCCTTTCAAATCAGAAGGTGCTAAAAATTGTTGACTTTGAGACCTCACACTTTCAGATCATCAACCGCCTCCATCTTTCTCTCTTGTTCTGTCACTCCATTTTTTCCTGTTTTTTTTATTATCATCAATATCCACATACAGTACCTTACCTTTCATTTTTTTTGAAAGAAGTCTCTTATGCTCACCAAGGCTACATTTACTGTATTTATTCAAAATACTATAAAAATGGTACTATTGTAAAATATTAGTGCAATTACAAATGACTGTTTTCTATCTGAATATACTTTAAAATGTCATTTATTCCTGCTATGCAAAGCTGAATTTTCTTCAGCCATCACTCCAGTCTTCTGTGTCACATGACCCCTCAGAAATCATTCTAATTTGCTCATTTTACTCAAGAAGAACATTTATTTTTATCAATGTTGAAAACAGTTAAATAACTATTATTATATTATACTTCTAGTGTCATAACATAACAGTAAATCCAAACTTTACAGAACTCTGCTTTTTTGTTTTTCACTGATTTGACTTTTTTTCATATCCAGATAAAATAATTTGCATTCTCCATGGTTGCTTGTTAAATTCATTGTTTGTCAAATGCGTGCACACAGTGCATGCACATACACGCAGATACACTGCTCACTTTTTATTCAAATAGGTATTCAGAGCACTTAGATGTGTACCACACCAACAACATTGTCCCAACAACATTGTTGTGCTGCTTAATATTTTTGTGGAAATATAAATAGAAATATATATTTTTGTATAATTATAAATGTATTTACTGTCACTTTTGATCAATTTAAAGCATCAAAAGTATAAAGAATTTGTAAAAATATATTTAATATATATAATATATAGATAATTGCAACTTTTTATCACATGGTTCAGAATTTATTTCTTGCCGTTGCAAATCTCTCAATTGTGTGCTTATATTTTGCAATTCATATTTTATATCTCACAATCCTGCTTTTTTTTTTTTTAGAATTATGAAGAAAAAGTATGAAATATGAGATATGAACTCAGAATTGAAAAAAAAAAAAATCAGATTTTTGGGATGAATTTCTTTTTCATCCTGTGCGGCTTCCATAAACATTCCTTTGACTTGAAAGTATGTTTCAGTACTGTTTTAATACAGTACCAAAAGTATGCATTTTCCCATGACTGACAGTAAATCTTTTTAATGCATACAGTAGAAGTAATGCAAATTGCAATTCAGCCCACGATTTCCTGCAGAGTTCATATCCTGAACTCATTATTGTATGTGAGTTTCTGCCTAGGGCAGGTTGTTAAGTCTACCTCTGCACTGCCACTATAGAAGACACACAGTTGCAACCTTTCATACATACTGCGGGTCAGCCGAGTACATGTCTGACCTAGACCTTGACTGCCTTTACTTTCTCCTGTGGCCAGCTGACCAAAGGTCACACCTGTGTGAATAGAGGCAAAAAATCTTAGCAAACTCTGGCTCTGCTCTGTGTAGATAAAGCTCTCCCACTCGCTATTATTTCATTTGGCCTCTGAGATGACTTCTTTCCATTCACTCGAATCAGCTTCTAGCAGGCAATCAGCGTCCCAGTGCTATCGTGTTTCTGAATCGGCTATGCCTTCAAGGTAAACGCGCAATCAATGATAAGAAGCTCATTCAGCTTTCTCCAGTGAAGCCCCCTCACACATTTTAACTGATAAGCTCTGAGCGCTGATGAATTGAGGCTAGAATAAGAGCTATTTTTAACCTGACGTTAAGTTGATGTCTGTTAAATCACATTTTGTTGTCAATGGTAAGGAAATTGCAAAGAATTTTACAATTGCAGTTTTGCTACGTATTACCGTTTCTGTTTCCTTAATGGTTCCACTACTGATTCTTTCACTGTTGAGGAAGAGATATTTAAAAGAAAGAAATACAGTAACACTGTGACATGATGAGATTGATTCAGATAATAAATGCATAGTTTAAAAGAATGGTTTTCACTTACACACTTTTTCAATGACTTTTCACTGTTCTTTTTAAAGATGACATAAATGCAATCCAATAACAAACAAAAAAAATTGATGACATTTCATTCATTCATTATATTTTATAAAATATTTCTGAGATGTTGTTATATGAACAACCATTTTTTATATTTCATTAACCTTAAGAACATTGTAACTTAACAGTATTATGCAAGCCGGATGTGTTTGGATCAATAAAAGATACTGTTTAGAAAAGTAATTCGTAAGGTAATTGGTCACCAATCACGTAGGAAGAGATCCGAATCATAAGATTCATTTGCACGGGAATCAGACTAAACTGATTGCGCTGTAATGTTTTGGTGACAAAAAAGAACCGCCATGCTTTTGGGAATCGGACCAAGAATAACAGACTCATAAGAGTCAGACATTCGGGAATTTGAATCATGAATCAGTTTTAATTTACTAAAATGTACTGCCTCATAGGAGACATTTGCCTTATTTAGAACTGCGTACTAGCATACTACTCTTCCTATTTTTACTGTATCGGTATATAGCAGAAATAGTAATAGTATGTAGGTACGGTTCAGAATTTTGAGATTTGCTTGGCAATTGGACTAAACTGATCATGCTGTATGAATTTGAATCATTAAAAATAACATGTCATGCTTTTGGGAATACAACTGCACTAGTCATATTGTTAAGGTATGATTCACTAAAATGAACCGACTCATATGAGTCATTCTTTCAAGAATCAGACAAAAGAAAGAAACAACTAATTTAAATCATTAAGTAAGGAATCAGACAGCAGTGTTCGGTCTGTGCAGTTTTGATTTACTAAAATTAACCGACTCACAAGAGTCATTCATTTGGGAATCGGACTGCACTGGTTGTATTGTGTTTTGTTTTCATTCACTAAAATGAACTGGCTCATATAAGTAATTTGTTAGGGATTTGACTACACTGGTTAAGATGTATGTATTGATGGATTAAAAAGAACTGGCTCATACGTGTCTGACTGGATGTGCACATGAGCCAATCTGTATATTGAATAGCAGTGTTGTGGTGCCAGGTCACAGTTATTTCGCCAATCTGTTAGCACTGACAGAAAAATGCATGTGTTTGAACCATTAACTGATGGTAAATCTGTAATTTCTAAAAAAAATAAATAAATAAATAAAATGGAACCCGATCTGAATAAGAGAAGTTCTCCATTCCCAACCCAAGATCTCACTGAGAATACCTGTTGTTGTACTGGTTAGATGCGTCTAATAAGTGTACTTGCCATTTGCATGCACACCTACATTGCACTGAAGTTCTTAATTTGAGACCTTACCCTGTTTAACTGACCTTTGTCTTGAACTCATTTTGTCTGCTAATGTTTCAGCTGAAAAATGGTGGAAAACTCTAGAAGTAGCCTGTCGGAGTTACACAGAGACATGGTTATGAATACTAATGAAGTGATTAGTCCCTAATATGTGATTGGAAGAGGCGTCCAGCGGTTCCACACTGCAGGAGACCCCATTAATTTTAGGAGACAGTTGATTAGTCTGCATATTTTTTTTTTTTTTTTTTTTTTACGGACAAAACATCGCTGTTGATTTAATCCCAAGCTAATCGCTCAGTCTAATCATAAAACATCCTTTTTATACCAGGGAAATTTTAGCACATAATGAACAAGGGCATTGGCATAATCATCACTTGGTTTAGAAACTTTGGAAAATTACATTTATTGCTTATGACCATTTAATTTTAGCTGATGTCATTTTATAAGCAGAAGTCCACGGCGTAATGGCCTGCAAAGACATTGTGATCCTTTCTGCAAGACTAAGTCCCTTTTTTAAATAAATAGCATCTTATCAGTGGACCGTTAAAGCTTATTTCTGCTTTCCTCAGGTGTTTTGAGGCAGAGCGTAATGAGGGTGACCAGAGAAGAGCAGCAGGTGAATGTTTCAGTGCTCTGCTCAAATGAAGATCCATTGCTTCCACAAGTGAATATGAGGTTCCCTTTCAGTCGGTCACTCTCGACGCCACGTCGGTGACCGACGAAAATGGGATATCGCTTCGATAGACCAATCTACTTCGAGTGTAAACTAAACGAGCCAATGCACATTGGCATGCAATTATTGCATCCAGCTGCCGCTGATCACAGCGTGAGTATAAAAAGGCAGCAGGTGCAATGCATACCAGCTTTTCGCTTAGGAGCCGAGCGTTAGTATCGTTCTGCTCAACTGTGTCTGCTGTGAACTACGAGTTCAGCATGCTCTCGGAAGCTTCGTGTGTTGGTGAGACGGCGCTTCAGCAGTGGTCGTTCCAGCGTCGAGTGGATTGCACACTTCAGGCTGCACTACCCCCTGTGTTGTTGAAGGTGTCGGATTCTCCTGTGCGCCTCAGCACTAAAAGAGCATTTCCTAAAGAGCAAATTTCTCTAAAAGAGCTTCAAGGGTGCGTCTTTGTAAAGACGACGGATCGTCCTTATAAGGATGCCGTCTCACCCGTGCGTTTCTGGGTGCGGTCGTTAGCTGGCAACGGGTGATGGTCACGATTGCTGCCTCACGTGTCTGGGCAAACACGCTGAGGTAGCTTTCGTGGATGAGTCATCTTCTCTCTGCGGGAAGATGACCATCTCGGAGCTGCGAACCAGGCTCTGCTTCTTTCAAAAAAGGGGGCGGAGTCCCGTTGCCGCTGCCGCGATTTGGGGCTCGTTCTGGCGGCCGACAGACGAAAACCATTTCCAGCAGTAGCACGGGCGGTTTGAGGATTATAGTGGTGGCAAACCCCGCAGGGAACCAACCCTCTGGGGACCATCACTCCTCTTGCATCTCCGATCCAGAGGAGTAACCCACGGAACGCGCTGGGCCCTCTTCAAAGAGCGTACCAGTGGTATCCAGTGGGCCTCCCCCCTGACCAGATGTCGATCTCAGCATCGGAGGGAGAGCTGTCAGATGAAGATTCAGCTGTGCTGCTGCCCTCTGGGACGGTGGCGGAGCCTGAATTGGATCTGAAGATGACAGCTATGCTTTCCCGGGCCGCCGAGAGGGTAGGGCTCGAGTGGAAATCTCCACCGCGTCCCGAGCCCTCGGGGCAGGATGATTGGTTTCTCAAGGTGGCGTGCGCTGGTTTTCAGTGCCCCACCCTGGTGCCTTTCTTCCCGGAAGTGCATGACGAGCTCACCAGGTCGTGGATGGCACCTTTTACTTCCAGAAACTGGCTGGTGGGCTCCTCCTCCCTCACCACCCTCGATGGCAGTGCAGCGAAGGGGTATTCGGTGATTCCCCTCCAGTGGAGCGGGCGGTAGCGATGCAAGTGTGTCCTAAGTCTGCCTCCTGCTGGTGGGGAGACCCGGTGCTTCCTTCCCGGGCCTATAGGCATTCGTCTGGTCTAACCGGCGGTGCCTATATGGTTTTGCGGGGAAGCTGCTTCTGCCTTACATGCTGTGGCGTTACTGCAGGTGCACCAGGCCAAGGCACTGAAGGACCTGCACGAGGGTGGTTACGATCCAGAAGTTCTGAAAACTCAGAACCGCCACTGGCCTCGCGCTCCGAGCGACGAAGGTCACCGTGCATTCTCTCTGGGTCGTGCGATGTCCACGCTTGTGGTCCAGGAGCGCCATCTCTGGCTGAGTCTGGTTGAAATGAGGGACGCCGACAAAGATCAGTTCCTTAATGCCTGTGTCCCAGACCGGCCTCTTCGGTGACGTGGTCGAGAACCTGGCCCAGCAGTTCTTGGCTGCACGGGAGCAGACTGAGGCGGTCCAACTTTCTGCCTGGCGGGCAGCTGCTGCCTCCACCCGTCCGCCGGTTGCAACGCCCCAGCCTGCTCGTCACCGAGGGCGGCCCCCTGCGTCCACCCGCTCCCCGCTCCGCATCCGCAGCAGCATCCAGCAAGTGGTGCCGTAGAGCTGGGCATAGGCAGGCCGCCCCACCCGTCCTGGCCCCCGTCAAACCTGGCGGTGAGCAGAAGAGCAAGAGGCCCCGGGACGGGTGGCCCAGAGAGAGGTAGCCGCTTTCTGGGGGATGGTGAAAGCACCTCTCCCTCCCCTGGAGGAGGGCCAGGGGAGAATCTGGAAATCTCGACGAGAGAGCGGTTTTTCTCTGTCTCTGGGTCCCAGGAGGGCACGGAGAGTTGCGGACGGCCAGACACCGGACCTCACTCATCCTCCTCCTTCGCCAGATGGCAGCAGCGGGCGGTTCGAGAGCGTCAACAAAGGCCCTACTCACGCACCCTCTGCCAACCCGTGGAACCAGGTGAGCCCTGCACCCCACACACTTGCACCACACTCAGGCCTGCTCACAAGCCGCCCGAGATGGGTCCCTGTGTTCCACCTCGCTGCCCCACTGCGGGTACGGCTGTGGTTCCGCTGGTCCCGCTTGTACGGTTTCTAAGCGCCTGGTCAGCGCTACCCAGCCCGTCTCGCTGGCTCCTGCGGACCATCAGCCTCGGCTATGCGATTCAGTTCGCCCGGCATCCCCCCAAGTTCAGCGGTATCCGCTTCACTACAGTGAAAGCGTCCGATGCCCCTGTTCTGCGGGAAGAGATCGCAGTCTTACTGGCGAAAGACGCGATAGAGCCGGTCCCTCCAGCCGATATGAGGACGGGGTTTTACAGCCCCTACTTCATTGTACCCAAGAAAGGCGGTGGGTTACGACCGATCTTGGATCTGCGAGTTTTTGAACCGGGCCCTTCATCGGCTACCGTTCAAGATGTTGACGCAGAAACGCATCTTCGGGTGCGTCCGTCCCCGAGATTGGTTTGCAGCGATCGACCTGAAGGACGCGTACTTTCATGTGTCGATCCTTCCGCGCCACAGACCTTTTCTGCGGTTTGCGTTCGAAGGACGGGCATATCAGTACAAGGTCCTGCCCTTCGGGCTGTCCCTGTCTCCCCGTGTCTTCACGTAAGTCACGGAGGCGGCTCTTGTTCCCCTCAGAGAGCAGGGTGTTTGTATTCTCAACTATCTAGACGATTGGCTGATACTAGCACAATCTCGGGATCAGTTGTGCGAACACAGGGACCTGGTGCTCCGGCACCTCAGCCTGTTGGGCCTTCGGGTCAACTGGGAAAAGAGCAAACTCTTGCCAACGCAGAGGATCTCTTTTCTCTGTATGGAGTTGGATTCGGTCGAACAGACAGCACGCCTCACAGAGGAACGTGCGCGGTCGGTGCTAGCCTGCTTGAATACATTCAAGAGCAGGACAGCGGTCCCACTGAAACTCTTTCAGAGGCTCCTGGGGCATAGGGCGGCCGCAGCGGCACTTACACCGCTCGGCCTGTTACATATGAGACCGCTCCAGCACTGGCTTTATGGCCGAGTCCCGAGGTGGGCGTGGAAGCGCGGCACTCACCGGGTCCAAGTTACACCGGCCTGTCGCCAAACCCTCACCCCGTGGTCAGATCTTGTGTTTCTCAGGACAGGGGTGCCCCTAGAGCAGATCTCCAGGCATGCTGTGGTTTACACGGATGCCTCCACCACCTTGGCGGGGCCACGTACAACGGGCATGCAGTCTCAGGGGTTTGGACGGGCCCGCAGCTGCAGTGGCACGTCAATTGCCTAGAGTTGTTAGCAGTGCACCTTGCCTTGAACCGTCTCAAAGGTCACTTACGAGGCAAGCATGTGCTGGTCCGAACGGACAACACAGCGACCGTTGCGTACATCAACCAACAAGGTGGTCTGCGCTCCCGTCGGATGTCACAACTCACCCGCCACCTCCTCCTTTGGAGTCAGAAGGTTCTGAGGTCTCTTCGTGCCGTTCACATTCCAGGCCTGCTCAACCGTACAGCCGACGAGCTGTCTCGAGCAATGCTCCCAGGAGAATGGCAACTCCATCCCCTGACGGTCCAGCTGATTTATAGATGGTTCGGAGCCGCTCAGGTAGACCTGTTTGCCTCTCCAGAGACCTCTCACTGCCAGTTGTTCTACTCCCTGACTGAGGGAACACTCGGCAGGGATGCACTGGCACACAGCTGGCCGCGGGGCCTACGCAAGTATGCGTTTTTCCCCCAGTGAGCCTTCTTGCACAGACACTGTGCAAAGTCCGGGAGGATGAGGAGCAAGTCTTGCTAGTGGTGCCGTATTGGCCCACTCGGACCTGGTTCCCCAAACTAATGCTCCTTGCGACAGCCCCTCCCTGGCAGATTCCTCTGAGAAAGGATCTACTGACTCAGAGACGGGGCACCATTTGGCACCCGCGTCCAGACCTTTGGAAACTCCATGTCTGGTCCCTGGACGGGACGCGGAGGTTCTAGGTGACCTGCCCCAGGAGGTAGTGAACACCATCACTTCGGCAAGAGCACCGTCTACGAGACACGCTTACGCCTTGAAGTGGAACCTGTTCGTCGAGTGGTGTTCTTCTCGCCGAGAAGACCCCCGAAGATGCCTGATTGCGGTTGTGCTTTCCTTTCTGCAGCAAGGGCTGGAGCGAAGGCTGTCTCCCTCCACCCTCAAAGTCCAGGTTGCTATTGCTGCGTACCATGACCCCGTGAATGGGAAGTCTTTAGGTAAGCATGACCTCGTCATCAGGTTCCTTAGAGGGGCTGGGAGGTTAAATCCTTCCCGGCCCCCCTCCATACCCTCTTGGGACCTGACTCTGGTGCTGAAATCACTACAGCAGGGCCCATTCGAGCCTTTGCATTCAGTCGAGCCAAAGTTTCTTTCATTGAAAACTCTGCTCCTGCTTGCACTGGCACTCCATCAAGAGGGTAGGGGACCTGCATGCATTTTCGGTCGACGATTCGTGCCTAGAGTTTGGGCCGGCTGACTCCCAGGTAATCCTGAGGCCCCGGCCCGGCTACGTGCCCAAGGTTCCCACTACACCCTTCAAAGACCAAGTGGTGAACCTGCAAGCGCTGCCCCTGGAGGAGGCAGACCCAGCCCTAGCTTTGCTCTGTCCCGTCCGAGCATTGAGATGCTACGTAGACCGGACACAAAGCTTCAGGACCTCAGACCAGCTCTTTGTCTGTTACGGAGGCCGGCAGAAGGGGAATGCCGTCTCTAAGCTGAGGATGGCCCACTGGATTGTGGATGCCATAGCCCTGGCTTATCAGGCACAGGGTGTGCCCTGCCTGTTCAGGTTGTGAGCTCACTCAACAAGAAGTGTTGCATCCTCCTGGGCGCTGGCTCGTGGCACCTCGCTGACAGATATTTGTAGAGCTGCGGGCTGGGCGACCCCTAACACGTTCGCTAGGTTCTATAGCCTTCGTGTAGAGCCGGTATCCTCCTGTGTTCTCACCTCAAACGGGTAGTGGCACCGAGAGGCCCCGGTTAGTGTCGGCTTGCTAAAACTGCTCCAGAGTGTCCGTACTGTAGACCCTGTTGAGATCCTCCATCACCATATGCAGCTGGACGTGGCGGCACGTTCGGCGCCAGGCCTTCATGATGAATCCGTGAGAACCATGGAAGGCTGAGTTCCATATTGAGACTTAAGTGGTACTCGTATGCGTACAGTCCACGGTATAGCCTTAGAGCCCGTGTTTCCCCGGCAGACTTCTGCTTTTCCAGGAGGGTTTGAATCACCTCAAATTTCTCCATATACACCTAAACGGATGCTATATGTGTATTTGCTCCCGAGACCTCCTTCGGGAAGGATGGAGCCTCCGCAGCGTCCCTGTTCCAAGTGGAACGGGTACGTTTTCCCAGTGTTATCCAGTCTCACCCAGTGAGGTAGTGCTTTGACAATGGTGAGTGGAGCTACTTGTTCCGAGCCCCGGCCTACACCTAATAGGGGCGCAGGCGGCTCGCACAGGGCACTGGAAGGGGCAGCACCCATGGCGCTTTGGTAGGGATCCCATTTTCGTCGGTCACCGACGTGGCGTCGAGAGTGACCGACTGAAAGGGAACGTCTCGGTTACGTATGGTAACCCTCGTTCCCTGAAGGAGGGAACGGAGACGCCACGTCCCGTCGCCATGGTTGCTGTACCACCGCTGAGCCGCCGGGTCTCCGGCTCGGCTCCTCAGCGAAAACCTGGTATGCATTGCACCTGCTGCCTTATTATACTGACGCTGTGATCAGCGGTAGCTGGATGAAATAATTGCATGCCAATGTGCATTGGCTCGTTTAGTTTAAACTCGAAGTAGATTGGTCTATCGAAGCGATATCCCATTTTCGTCGGTCACCGACGTGGCGTCTCCGTTCCCTCCTTCAGGGAACGAGTGTTACCATACGTAACCGAGACGTTAATGATTTGTGGAACTGTTGTTTATTTTCGTTGCCGATGTGTTAATTCTATAATATAATGTGGATGATTGTTTGTTCGTCCCTCAGGGTTTTGAATCATGCTATTATTAACTCTTTTTTTCTATAATGAATTTTCACCTTTCCTCTCAGCATCCAGCTAGTCACAGTAGAGGAGCATCACCCCGTGTCTGAGTTGCCCAGGATTCCATTTGCAGGTGACACCCAATTCAGTTGTTGGCTGAAGGGTTTTGTATCAACTGGCATTGCAGTGAAAAGCAAGGTAATTTTGTTTTGTATCATCTGTGTGGAGGTGATTCTCTGTTTGAGAAGTGTATCTGGGAAGGGTTGTGGGTTACCAGGGCTTGTAACCAAAAGGTTGTTGGTTCAAACTACGTACTCTACTGTTTAACAGTTTGCGGACAGTATGATTTATTAAAAAAATTATATATATATATATATATATATATATATATATATATATATATATATATATATATATATATATATATAAATATGGCTGACATCCAGCTGTGCCCTTTAAGCCAAGCACACACTACAAGAGAGATGCTTGTTGTCGCTTCGTACACTTTTGTTGTTTTCATCTGTTGTGTTGTTGCGCAGAAGTAATCGCAGACTAGTTGCAACACTTACAAGATCATTCTCCTCCCCAATTGTAGTTACAGTCCTCACACAAATTGCAACGAGTGAGTTTAGTCTTGACAACATGTCAACACATATCATAGTGGCACTGGAAGGCTAAGGGCTGTTTTTACACTGATTTGAACAGAACAGGAAAATAAATAGTAGGGTTTCAAAGGGTTGGAAAATTTCCGGAAACTTTCCAAAAATTCCTAATATGTTTAAAAAATCCTGAAATGTTTCCAAAATTTCTGGAATTTTCCACCTTTTTGCAACTCTAATAAACAGTGAGTAGAGTCAGTACTCAATGGCTGGTACATTCTTAGACTCATGTTGGAGCTGTTAAGAGTGTATACTGAATACTGCTGCTGTCATTACCATCTAATGTTCAGGTTAGAGCTGAATCACAGCAAAGACAGCACATTTATAAAAGGCCTGCAGTTGGTCTCGCCGCTTTCCACAGGTGTCCTGTGGTGTGAACATGCCCCTGGTCATCTAGCTCATTTTGACCCATTCAAATAGTCAAGTGCCTGAGCTAGTCAGCTTTAATCGTGCATGGTGATTTTTATTATTATTATTATTATTTTTTTAATCATAGACCAGTTGCAGTATTGAGAAGAGCAGTAGTCTGCATACATGTAAAGACTTTCCCATTAAAAAAGCAAAATACAGTGCACGTATTACTCTTGTAGCAAGGTGGGATTTAGTTTCACAAAATTTACACAAAAGTTTCATGCAATTTAGTCAAATCAGAATTTGTGTCAAGAAGAACAGTGATATTGATCCAGGAATGTGTCCTGCTTGGTTAAATCTTAAAAAGGTTAACAGCAGTTTTGCTTGGTCATGGTCATTTAGCCAAGGAGTTTTTTTGTGCTATTTAGAAATAAACTGAGAATGGGTTTGAACAGAGGTACTTGAACTTGCCTTTGAACTTTATTGATTTTTAAAGTCCCCATGAAATTAAAATGGACGTTTTGTTAGCTTTTAGTATGAATATGTTAGCATCTATAAGCTAGTGTGCTCCAAAACAATGACAAAATTCACATTTAGAAGAAGCATTTAAAACTCACATTCTTTCCCTTCAGGCAATATGGATCAACGATTTTGATGACATCACACTGCACTTTAGCTTCTCATCAAATTTTCTGTCCAGTCGAATGCTCTCTAGAATCTGATGCCCCCTACAATATAAATACACGCTGAAGCTGCAGCTGAAATTGGTCACTTGTTCACAGAATTAGTGTTATCTGTATGGCTAGGCTAACTGAGACTTGTCATAACACTTGCATATTATTGCCCTTTTGTTGGTTTTGATTGCTTTTGGTTTTGTCCAGAGACACGATAGCACAGAGCAGGTCATATGCATGCACACACCATAAAATGTATCCCACCCATTTGCATTCTACACAGAATGATGAGTAGAAGAAATAACAACTGTGCCATTCACCAATATATTACATAATTTTGAAACTACACATCCTCAGCATGATTATCACGGTTTTGCTTTGCATAGATTCATATTGAATCTAAAGCAGTAATCTATTGGACTCATAATCTCGGCTTTACCAAGCTCAATGGCTCTGGCCCAAGCTGTAATGTAAACGAAGCACTATTGGCTATTAAGAAAGGAAGCGGAGCTGTAAGATATGTCCCGCCCTCTCATTTCAGATTTTTTTGCCCTAGTAAACATGTTCCTAGATCAACACCTTTCTGATCAGACAATCTGATGTTGTTGGTAACCAAAGGTAAAAATAGTATATTTGGAATAGTTTTTATTATTTAAAATAAAGCTGAGATAAAGTAAAATAAAAATATTAAATGATCACTTTAAGAATTTACGGTAATTACGAATGTTGCTTTGGCAGTTAACTAAAATGAAATGCAATGAAGATGACGTACTAAAATTACTAACAATTGAAATAAAAACAAAGCTATATATGTATGATAAAATTACAAAATTCATATAGCAAAATTACTAAAAATGCAATATACAATGTATAATGAAATATATGATAATTGATACTATAAAATTTGAAATATTCATAAATACTATCATAGTAAAAATAATATTAAAATTACACTGATCTTTTCCTGGAACAACATTCCTATCAAAGAAAGAAAGTTTCCTCTAAACCTATAAAAATCTTGTTAGCCGATATCCTTACTCGAAAATCTGATTACTGAAAAAAAAATCTTGCCCCAAGATCACCAAAAATATTGATCCAGGAACATTTCCTATGTACATAAATCATGTTAAACTGGTTTGAGTTTTGCTTAAAGCCACAATGGGGAAAAATTCTAGGACAGTTTGCTAGATTAAAACTACATCATCCTCAGCTCAGATTGTTAACCACTTTTAACTACTCCACGTCCTGTTGAATTACTCCTGGGCACTTCTCTCGACTTCTCATTGTCTGCCTGCAGGATTCTTTGTACTTTGTGCTGAATTAGGAACTAAAGTTAGAAACAGGATTCACTGGATGGAGGTTTTTGCATTTGATGGAGGATTCACTTTGAGATGCTGAATAATGCTTCTGTCTGACGGAGCCTAAAGCGAGAGGGTGTAGAGATGAGGAAATATTGAAAACACTCCACTGTGGCCTACATAAATCTCAGGAGATGATTTGATCAAGCGACTTCCCTCCTGTTCGTTCATTTCGCAGGCTGTATATTACTTGTTTGTGCTCTCTGTTTGATATGTCTTTGTTGGCATATGATCGTTGGATTTATGTGAATCCTTGGGACGAAATCCTCTCCACCATCTTTACGCATGCTTCTATCCTCTAGTGATTATTCGTACTAGATTATACAGTGCTGATTAATGCTATCCGAACAGCTGCCCCTCGTGCCTGGAGCAGGATCTCGTCTTGCGCACAATTTCACAAGCTGTCGGCCAGAGAGGAGTGATGAAAGGGGCCATCCATCACCTCGCCTCTCATTGAGACCAAAATATTGCGTGTTTGATTGTGTTGCGGACACAACCCTGAGCTTCAGCCAGTAGTATTATGCCTTGCTTTGTGATGAATGAATGACATCACAAACCTGCCAGACAGAAACGACAGTGTCATATCACATCAGATAATGATGTTTACACCTCAGAAGACACAAAAGATGGAGAGATGTGGCCATATTGCACCAGGTTATTAGAAAACAGTGTGTTTTGATGCATTTTAATGGAATGTTTTGGGTTCAAAACAAGTTGAGGTATATGTAATAATTACATGTATAAATACAAATAATTATGAATCAACCCTCAGTTTGTAAAAATGAACACAATCATTTTTATAGTAACATGCACTTTTAAAAACAAAGGTTTCAAAAGGGAGTTTTCACAGCAAAGCCATAGAAGAAACATTTATTGGCATCAATGGTTCCATGAAGAACCTCTAACATCCATGGAACCTTTCCATCAGATAAACCTTTCCATTCCAAGGTTCTATCATTGTTAAAGGTTCTTCATGGTAACATTTATTCTTAAGAGTTAGTTTCTTTTTGAACGTTAGTTAGTGTGTAATGTTGCTGTTGGAGCATAAACAATATCTGCAAAGTTATGAAGCTGAAAGTTCAATACTAACGGCGAACAGAGTTTAATGACTACAAAAACGGCTGGTAGGGACTACAAGAAGTTACTTCTTGGGTTTGTTATAAACCCAGATAAACCCCCTACCTCGGGAAAAGGCAGCAAAGGGGGCAAGGCCATGCTGTGCTGCTTTAGAGAAGAGGAAGAGAAAACTAGAGGTGCACGTAAAAATCTATTCATATATGAATCGCAATTCTGTCTTTTAATAATTCTAATGGATTCAAACATTTCAAAATCAATCGCAATTCTGTCTTCTAATAATTCTAATGGATTCACAAGTTTCAAAATCAATGTTCTAAAGCAGGGGTTGTTAATACTGTTCCTTGCATCCCCCTGCTCTGCATCTCCCTCTCTCTCTCTCTCTCTCTCTCTCTCTCTCTCTCATTCAGCTCAGCTCCAACAATGAACTGTTCCAATTTTCACATAGCTATGAGAAGCGTTAAACATGGACACGTGTGCAGTTGCCATACTGTATTAAAGCTTTAATCAGGATAAAACCATACATAAAAGTTAACATAAGCAGTAGCATTTACAAATAACAACGTTAAAGAATGCACATGTCTCGCGGAAATCCCAAATGATGCCCAAAGCGCAACAATGCCATATGTCGATGTGCTGCGCATGAGGCTATCGGTGACGACCGATTTCTCGATTTTAATAGATTCTCATTTTTATGAACCAATATCGATTCTTAAATGCCAAACGATTCTGTTTTTCATTTGATGAATGAACCGTACATATTGTGCTTCTCCTACCTAATAATTCGCAATAGGCTAAGTTTGTGTATTGTTACTTCAGATATGAAACAAATCCTCAGATTTCAAATTATGTCCATTTTATTAAGAAATTCTAACAATAAAATACTGTTTTGGTGCTTTTTTATTTTTACAGTAACACACTAAGAATTAAAGGTTCTAAAAAAAAATTTTGTGGAACCTGTGAAAGCCTTCTGAAGCAAAGCAATGCATTTGTGAATGAAAAATATCCATATTTAAAACTTTATCAACTGTAATCTCTAGCTCCTGCTAACTGTCGTACTCATGTTCACAAGAGAGTGGTGTTCCAGCGGATGATGTCGGATGTAAAGGTAGCGAAAGCTCCGGTGAGAATGTGCTAGTCCCACAAGAACCAAGTTTTGTTTACAGCAAAGGAAAACTAGTCTCTTTTTGGTTTATATTGAAATCCTTCAACATTTTTCTTTACAAATCCTCATTTTGTACTTTGTATTATTCATGACCGGTGTTTTGTTTTGCTCTCTCCTCTGCACTTCCGCGTTCATCACTTCTCACCTGAGCTCGCTCTACACCTACATCCTACGTCATCCACTGGAACGCCACTCTCTCGTGAATACACTTACGACAGTTAGTGGAAGCTAGAGATTACAGTTTATGAAATTTTAAATATGGATATTATTCCTACAAAAATGCATCGATTCACTTCAGGAGGCCTTTATTTACCCCCTGGAGCCATATGGGACACTTTTTATGATGGATCGATGCACTTTATTTTGCTTCAAAATCTTGACCACCATTCAATGCCATTATAAAGCTTGGAAGAGCCCAAACATTTTTAATATAACTCATCTGAAAGAAGAAAGTCATATAGACCTAGGATGGCTTGAGGGTGAGTTAATCTTGGGGTAATTTTCATTTTTGGATGAACCGTCCCTTAAATTTGAAGAATATTTTAATAATCTGAAGAACATTTTGTGCTGTGGAGAGGTCCATGGATGTGAAAGGTTCTTTGTGGAAAAATAAATTCGAATAAAACATTTCTTTTTAAATGTGTAGTTTATGGGGCGAGACTTGTAAAAGGGTTAAAAGCCCAAATATGAAGCTAATTTTTAAAGGGATAGAGTACTCCTTGTCATTCCAAACATGTATGACTTTTTATGCTGATATCTCGCATACAGTATTACTGAGAGGTCAGTCTATTCTTTGTCCCAAAACCCTGCTATGAGATGGTGAGTCATGCGATCTCATTCTCTACACACACACATATTCCCTCACTCTGTGATTTCTCTGCGATGGACACGTTCTTACACCACATACACTTCTGGTCTTTCATTTTTTTCTCTCTCACACATCCTGCCATTTATAAATTCAGCTCAACATTCTGTTTGAATATGGATTGAATGTTCTGTGTGCTCTCTATATTTACTGACTTCATAAGCAAGTTTTTAATGCAGTTTTCTACTTTTTTGCATGACAAGCCAGATTCGTGACAAGCATTTTGATTCAGTGATCCAAACTGAAAAATAAAAATAATATAGAAGAAATGTTCCGTGAACATAATTACATTGAAAAAGGGACTTTTGCATTTAATTCATTTCAGGCCATGTGTACTGTCTCACTGAACCACTCTACTTAAAAACAATATTGAAACTATTATGCGTCTCATTAATTTATGTAAAACCATTACACAATTCCAATACTGTTTTGCTATTTTTGGCTTTTTACCAAGAATTAGCTATTGATATTTCTTGTTGCATGCCAGAAAAATAGCCATAAAAAAGGAAAATGACCAAATAGTAATTTAGTAGTAGAGTACTAATTTAAATTACAGAAGGTGTTAGATTATAAAAATAATGCAAACATCAATTACCAACATATCTATGTCAGTTTGGATCTCTGCTCTTTTGGTTATGGCCAACAAAATAATTCAAATGATACAAATTTCAATTAAATCAATGAAATAGAATGGTGACAAAATATTTGAGATTTGTGTTGCATTGGCTCATTTTAATTAATCAAACTGAACCAACAGCAAAAAAAAAAAAAAAATTTCATGCATATTATTCACATAGATATACCATCTCTCGTTCCCTCTCTCATAAGTAGTTATAGATTAAAAGGTTGCATCTGTGAGTTATAAAATATAGGCCATGTTTGAATGTGACAGTGAATTATAAAGTTTTTGCTTTATTTTATAAAGCAGATAAAGGACCTCTGCTTAAACACGTGAGAACTCCATTTATGATCATTGCTATAACTATAATAACAGTTTTCCTGTTTTATGTTTTGCAGCGTAATGCAGGAGAGCTCTCAGGGATATATTTAATCATTGCATTAAGTAACATACACACTTCAGCTAATACACATCCAGTCAGTGGATTTTGCGTAAATGCGTAATTATCGACTGAAAATTACATTAATGTAATCAGAGCTCTATAGCCTATGTGTGAGGGAAAAGTAAGTGAGGTAAATTACAGTTTGGGAGCAAGACTAGTGGCTCTGTTTAATACACAACTTTTTCTATCGCAGAAGCAGCTGTCTAGTTTCCACGGTAACTCTTTTTTTATTTTCAAGTTAGCACTGCCAATCAGAAAGGAAACAAAGTGCGCAAATTTCCTGATTTCACATGCTGTGCCGTGCAATTACAGTCCACCCTGTGCTGCGCTAAATATAACAGGAATATTGAATATGACCTGAACTTTCACAGCAAATTTACTTGGTGTTTTTTTCCCCTCTTTACAGTTATTTATCCATCAGTGGAATGGAAATGGGTCGTGGAGTTCACTGAGATTTTACACTCAGCTCTGTTCTCTTCTTTTCTCTTCTCTTTGACAGGCGAAACGCATTTAACTGGGCACTGAGCATTGAATCAGCACATCAGAAACATCTATTCCTCTTCTTTTTTCACTAATGACACTCTTATTAGAAACCCCATGAAAAGACAAATAATTTGCTTGGCCTTTTTGTAATAGCAGTGGCTTTTAGCTGGCATCTGACTGATTTTTCTTGACATCAAAGCCTGGCAAAATTATGATGTACTACTTGCTATAGGATTTTTTGTTGATTGCAGGTGAAACCACCTCATTCTAGTGGACTCTTGTTTAGAGCGTTTTATTTGACACATTTGCATGCATTCCTGTTAATAAATTTTGAATTATTAATATTTTGGTCTCTATTCTCAGAGCATAAAGAATCTACTGGGGTTGGTGAGATTTTTTTATGTTTTTAAAGATTTTTTTATGTTCTTGTTACTCATCAAGGCTACATTTATTTTGCCCTGTTTGCTCTCCATATTTATTGAAATTATGAGGACACTTTTATACTGTTTTCTGACAAAACAGATTTGTGACAAACATTTTAATGCAGTGATCTACACTAAAAAAAACATAACATTTGGTCTGTACTCCCTGAACATAAAGAACCTACTGTATAAAAGTTTTGGGGATGGTAAGATTTTTTTATTTTATTTTTTGAAAGAAATCTCTTATGCTCAACAATATTAAGAATATTGTGTTATATTGTTTTTAATTTGAAAATGTAATTCATGTAATGGCAAAAGGTTCGGCATCATTACTCCAGTCTTCAGTGTCACATGATCCTTCAGAAATCATTCTAATATGCTGATTTGCAGCTCAAGAATCATTTAGTATTATTATGTTGAAATAATGTTGAAAACAGTAGTGCCATAATTTTTTTTACTATTTTTTAATGAATAGAAAGTTCAAATAAACCACATTTATTTAATATAATGTAACCATGAGTTTGTTTTTTGTTACAAAATAAGAATCTGTCTTTTATTTGAATTTTGAAAAAAAGAAAGATTTTCATATTGTGTCATAATATGCAATTCTAACGGGCTAATCTGTAAAGTTAAATTTAAAGGGAAGGTTCAACCAAGAATAAAAAAATTCTGTCATCATATATATATATATATATATATATATATATATATATATAGATAGATAGATATAGATAGATATTTTTTTATTATGTTTGGAACCATAAATATATTGTATTGTGACTGACAGGAGAAAGAAAGTCTTACAGTTTTGGAACAACATGAGTCTAAGTAACTATAACATAAATTATTTTTTTTATTTTATTATTTCCCTTTTATTTTTATGGTGAACCTTCCATTTATCTACAGGGCTGAACTCTTTACATTGCATGGCATAGATGAAAACATAGTTTTTTTGAATAAAGATAAAGAGATAAACGATTTATATAGACATTACTTTTATTAAATCATTGGAAGCATGACCCACAGAGGTTTTAACCCTCCTATCTGAGCAAAGAGGTTCACTTCAAAGACAGCCGCTGCTGCTCTGAAGCTGGATCATTAGCTCTGGGCCTCATAAATAACAGGCCCCAGCAAACCACCGGGAGATGATGTCTCTCAGTTCAGTCAAAAGATCCCCAGCAGTCTCGACGGCTGCTTTAGAACTGCTTTCTCAATTGCACCCTTTATAAGAAAGCAGATCTGCCCTGCTTGCAGCCCACTATATCGGGAATCTTTTGAAAGACTATGATCATGTACTGTAGTTGCCATGGTGATGAAGGACAGTCATACTGCTTCTACATGTGATGTTGCTGCTGAGTGACTCCTGAAGGGATAGATTCTGCTTGACTCATTGCACATGGTTGGGGAGAAGTTTGAGTTCGAGTAGGCTGGTTCTCTGCTCTGAGGGATAATTAGTGTTGGTCAGGGAACGGATCGGTTCATATATATGAATTTTCAGAGGATTTGGAAGTCTATTCCTAGTGTTAACATGGGAGTTAAACTCAGATCTGTAACTGCAAGGCGGTGCATTGCGAGATGAAAGTATGAACTAGTTACTAGTTAAATAAATTAATAAATAGGAGTTGTATTTTTAAAAAGCACATATAAGCTTGTTTTATTCCTGGTGTTCCAGTGTATGAATTATAAAGCATTAAGTATTTTAACAACTTTTTAAACAAAAAGTGTTTACAGATGTGATATCTAAATTGATGATAATGATCTGATGCTGACTGCAACAGAAAGTCCTTGAGCAGCAAACTGTTACTATGTTACCTTTTTAAAAAAAAGCATTATTTCTGAATTTCCAATTGACCTTTGGGGGGGGGGGGGGGGGAGGGGGGGGGGGGGTGCTAAGTTTTTTCTTTTCTTCAGTAAAATGTTTTGATAAAGTGGTAAAACTTTGATGCATATTATTTTATTTTATTTTTTATGTGGGCTTGAATTTATTTTGACATTGCAAAGCATTTTTATGTGCCATTTTTATTTTAAATTGTTTAAATTATGCAATAATGTGATAAAAAAAAGAATTATGTAAAACATAAAACATTAAGATAGTAATGTTAATGTAGCTAATATATGCACTTCTGTTTAAAGTTTAGGGTCAGTAAGTTTATTTATGTAATTTTTAATAACAGACACAACAAGGATGCACTTAAATTGATCAAAAGTGACAGTAAAGACATAAAGTTGCTTACAGCTATATCAAGATTTTTTTGTTGTTGAGTGGTTGTTAGTTGTTTATTCATCATGAGCTTCTCAAAACTTATGTTTAGATTTGGAAAAGGCTAGAATATTGCTTGCATTCTTTGCAGCAACTTTTTTTTCTTTTTTCTTTTTTCTTTTGCATCATCTCCATGGTTTAAAAACTCTCCAAACATAAAGATCCTCCATATATTTGTCTGAGAAAATGGTAGACAACAAAATTTGCTAAGGTAGGATTTGAATGTTTTTAAGATGAGGCTTTACAAAGTGTCAATTTGGCGTGAAAATATGAAAATATTGTGTCTGAGAAAACTTTTGTGGCTAAAGAAACACTGTCTGAAAATGCAGTAGATATTTGTTATATTATCTACAATTAAGACAGCTCTTTTAAAATCCATTGTGTTGTGCAAGCTTTAATTAGGAGAGTCAAATCTCCCCAAAATCCCTGTAACTTGATTTTGGTGAGTGAATGCAAATGTTAATGATGTCAGAAACACATTGCAACTCCATTTTTCCACTGAATGCGTAGCACATTTGATTCTCTTCAGAAACACTCAGAGACACAGTGACTATGAGACCATGTCCTCTAATGTAGCTCATAAATAATGAGAGATTGAATCTATTTTAAACATCACTGCTCCAATCAAAGGCCCAAATATGTTGTGAAATAACCATATAACTTTGTGACGCTTGTTCATGAAATTTATAGTCCAGTTTACTCACAAAAAGATGATTCTGTGTCTCTTCCATTCAGTGTTTGCAGGGTTTTTCTTCTAATGAGATTCATTTCGTTTGCGAGTCCTAGGGGTTTAGAGAGAGACATGGCAGGCAAGCAGATGCACAGGCCTAGAGATGCACCTGTTGCTGTACTTTGGGACCTGGCCTTCATACCTTCTGCATTTCAGATTGTTCTGGGCTTTGGAAGGCACCAGAGCAAATATGTATCATCATTTTCTGCTTGGTTTGTCAGGCTGTCATTGCCACATACATCTTTGGATACAAAGTTTTTTTCCTCTTAAAAGAAAAAGGAGCAAGGATCCCTACAATGACAAGACATATATCAAATGATCGGCTTGTTTTTGTAAAACTATAGGTGGGAATGGGTATTAATTCCCAATTCCCAATTAATTTGCTATTCACAAGTTCTCATTTCATTTGGTTGCCTGCATATTTTCTCTGATACATTGTATATAATCCTTTCATCTATTTATAAAATATCCCATCACTGTAAGTAATGATAACTTGATGTTATTGTGTAAACACTCATAGAATGGATGGATTCATAGAAGGATTATTCAGATGATAATTTGTGTAGATAGAGTTTGTGACTCTTTTTGATTCATTAAAAAAACAGATTGAAATAACTGAGCTACACCCGTTGCACTGTATGTTTTTGATTCACTAAAAAGAATGGTCAATATGAATAATTTACTTATGAATCAGACCACACTGGTTGTGTTGTATGCATTTGATTCCATGAAAAGAACCAGTTCATCAGAAGTATTTGTTCATGAACTGGACAACATTGGTTGTGATGTATGTTTCTGATTTACTAAAAAGAACTGTTTATAAGAATCATTTGTATAAGAATTGGACCACATTGTTCGCACTATGTGCATTGGATAGACTAAAAAAGAAGAGGTTCATAAGAATCCTTTGTTTATAAATTACACCACACTGGTTGCACTGTTTTTGATTCACTAAAAGCTTGTTCATAACAATAATATCTTTATGAATTGGACCATACTGGTTTAGCTGTATGTTTTTGATTTATTAAAAATAAATGTTTGTTCATCAGTCTGACTATACAGTTGTAGTCCTGTTCAAGAACAAATTACTCTGTCATTGCTTGAATCCCACAAGGACAACTTAATGGAGTTATTAAGTTGCCAATATTTTGCGGTGCATGACCTTTTTATCTCATTTTGTTCAATTCCAAATGCAAAATCAGGTAAAATATGATTGGATTCAGTGGTGCATGAAATACCAGCATAGAGCACAAGATCGATCTTGGGTTTTCAAGATCATTCAAATTAAGAATTGGAAAAATCTATATTTTTACCCAGCTCAAACTCTAGATTGGTAGACATACAGTACTTGTTCCTAAATTCTCACTATACCGTACATGCACACATCGCCCTCAGCCAATAAGTGCTTTGGAAAAAGTATGAAATCATTATTGGGTCAGTGAATGGAGGAAAGTAACCTTGTCCAATGTCATTCCTCCTCGCTGCCAGGGGGACTCTGCAGGTGGACAGATGGCACTATATAGCCTGTTGGCACCGGGCAAGAAGAATCCCCAGTTGTGCTTCTTAGAGCACCATGCTGGAATAAGCCCTGGCTAAAGGTCCTCTAAGATGCCACACTGTTCATTATGGACGCCAATTTGGCCACCATCCTGTTCCATGCTTTGTCTCCAGTGAGTTCAAAGTGAGTACGGTATCAGAGGTGGCCTTCCTGATTGGTTTGTTCGGGTCTTTGGAATCGTCTGAATTGCTTTTGTTCCCTTAGCAGATGACA
The DNA here is from genome assembly GCF_018340385.1 of Cyprinus carpio. Classification (NCBI taxonomy): domain Eukaryota; kingdom Metazoa; phylum Chordata; class Actinopteri; order Cypriniformes; family Cyprinidae; genus Cyprinus; species Cyprinus carpio. The sequence goes on from NW_024879356.1 coordinate 1,115,598, forward strand.
GCATTGAAAAACAAGCCATTACGCTTGCACATCGCTAACAGCTTGCTCCACACAGTGAGAGAGCTGAGCCACGTCAGATAGTCTGCTCTGGCCTTTTTTTCACAGCACGGCTATGTTGTGAACAGTTCCCTGGTGTTCCTTAGGGCTGCTCAACGCCTTCTTCTGACACATAGTCTTGTACCTTAGTTAACTGCTATGTATGTAGCAGTCAGGTTAGCGGGATGGTTTGTAGTCACTGGAGAATTTAAAGAACATCTGATCCCTCAAGTCAGTCTTGTCCAGGTGGTACCGGTCTGCTTTGGGCCTAATTTAGATATAAAGAATTGGCTCCCATTCATGAGTGTCAGTGTGAATAAGAATTTTAACCAAACAGGAAGCTGAATTGTATTTTGAATTAGAATAACAGGAAAGGGAATTATATTCTATCTATCTATCTATCTATCTGGCTGGCTGTCTGTCTGTCTGGCTGTCTGTCGCTCTATCACTTTTTCGATCGCTGTATCTGTCTGATACAGCCTGTCTGATGCCTGCCTGCCTGCCTGCATGGCCAACATTCAAAACAATTCATTTTGCATAATTATCCAAAACATCCAAATTCAAATAGCAATTTCGCATTCTGTTTGCTAATAAAAAAAATAAAAAAAAGTGTTCAGTTCAATTCAAATTTAGCAACTGAATTGGAATTTTAAAAGTATTTTCAGTTCAAATCTGAATGACGCACAACCATGCTAGGCATTCATACATTTAAAGGTGCTGTATGTAGGATTGACACCGAGTGGTTGAACTAGGTATTGCAGTCCAAATTCAAAATAATGGAGAGGGTTTTTTCACCCGGCCCCTCCTTAGACTTGATGAACATGCAGGTTGCCAGATAGACAGCACCAACAGGAACGAGCGCACTTGACGATGAATGAAATGAAATGCGCTGTGTTTTCCGCCAATTGGCAACCCAGGGTGCCAAAATACAATTAGGTAAACTGGCAGTGACTGACATTTTCAAAGGAGAATAACTGACTGTAGCATTGTTTTTCAGATAAACAGAGTTTTTTTTGTTAACATAGCATGTTTTTTAAAGGGTTACTCCCACAGCAAAATGAAAATTTTGTCATTAATCACTTACCCCCCAGTGTTGTTTTTCAAACCTGTAACCTGTATGCAGGCTTCTAACGCTCTTCAGTATCAGCCGCGCCATAAAGGATACGTTTTTTTACGTATATTTATGCTTTGGTTTGAAAGCAAACAGTGCATCGGCGCAGCGCTGCTGGCACAGAAGAGCGTAAGCCACCTGCGCACTGCAAAGAATTGCAAAAATGGCGCTACGCTGATTTGGAGAGACACAGAGGAGAGGAATTGTTGAATAAAGCCGTTATGTTTTTTATTTATTTTTTTGGTTGTTATGTTTGTGTACAAAAAGGTATTCTCGTTGCTTCATAATGTTACGGTTGAACCACTGATGGCAGATGGAGTATTCTGATGATGCTTTTCATACTTTCCTGGACCTTGACACTGTTATTTATTTGGCAGTCTATGTGACAGACTCAAGCCTACCGGTTTTCATCCAAAATATCTTAAATTGTGTTCCGAAGACGAACAAAGCTTTTACGGGCTTGGAATTTTTGCGATGGAGTATCCTTTTAAATATCTGCAAACATTTTATGGTATTTTTATGCTTTAGTTGAGTCAAAATCTTACATACAGCACCTTTAACACTAAACACTTTTCTCAACTCCATTTGTTTTTCACAGTCATATGTGAATATCAAGTTAAATTCCACTGGGTGTAAATCTCACCCTGCAAATAGTTCTCCTCGCCTTGATTTTTCTGTCGTTACTGCCCATCAAACCTCTGACCCCACTCGTCAGCTGTCACAGTTGGTTTGCTCCAACTTCTCTTATGCCCTTATTTGGTACTTTTTCTTCCTTATAGAAGAAAACTTTCTATAGACCTTTTCCTCACACTGTGCTTGCTTTTTCCTTTTCTGTTTTCACCAGGTGGTGTTTTTTCTTCAGATTCTGGAACTTAGACTAATTAGTAGCTGTAATCTTTACTCTCTAGAGGAATAGTGCCAATTGTATTGCATAATACCCTCTGGTATCTGTAGTTTGATTGCTAGTGAAGAAGTGAAGAAGATATATAAGAAGGTTATGAGAAAACTGTGAAAAATTACAGCTCATGTAGGAGGCACGGTTTTCAAGCCTCATACTCTGCATGGTATTGAAGCCTGTTTCGCTTTAAAGTAAAAATAAAAATAAAAATCAGATACTTAGATACATTTTTAAATTAAAAAAGTTAAACAGCCACAAATCCAAGATACAAAGTCACATTGCAAGATGTAAAAATCACATTGTGATATATAAACAGGAAATTACAAGATATGAAGTCAAACTGGAAGATGTAATGCTTTTATGAAAAATAAAGTCGCATTTACTTTAAGGTGGAAATGCTTCCATAACCTGGCCACAGGGAAGCTGATTAATGAATCTAACACCTTTGTCTCACATATCCCTGACTTGCTTTCAAATAGCAGTGTCTTTATGATTTATGGCACTATTTTGCTCAAAAGTGCCATTGATATTTACAGTAGGCTCTGCCAATATCTGTAACTTTGGTGCCTGTGTTAGCTTAACCCAAAGCTGCTTGGTGCAGCAAACTTTCCAGGGCATTGAATAAGCACTGCCACCCTTTCTAAACACACTTAATGTCCTTCTGTCCTCAGGAGTAACATGAACCAAATTGGCTGTGCAGAAAGAATTTGTTTTTGCAGATAACAGCTTGAGAACTGAAGGAGCGATCTACCTATTTTCCTTACAAGTCAGAGAAATCCATATTTTGTTATTGCAAAGCTGCAGATTGAACTTTTTTCCCCCTCCTCCAAAGACAAAATGAACAGAAAAAGCAAGTTTTATCTTAAAAGTGGATTACTGGCTTTGTGTTTTGATGGTTTTTTAGTGTGCAGATCAGATTTAAACATAAGCTAATGAACCTCCTGTAGCTCTTGTTCCATTTATCTTCTTTTATGTCGTGGTAGAGGGCAACTTTTGAAGTTAGTTGGGCTTTTATTAGATTCAACAGCGCCTGACTTTGGCTCTCTGAGGAGACTTTAAAAGTTTTGAGGAGTTTTATTTTGGCTGTTAAGTTTATTGCCCTAGAAAGCAGCCATGAAGGGCAGTTAAACTGAAGTGTGAATATTCATGTCGAACTGAGATTCGGAGGAAGTCTAGGATAAAACAAACACTTGAAATGGAGAGCCATGCTTCACAGAATTGGCACTGATCCATCTAGCACATTCTGAAATCCTCTGTTCAAACACTTTCTGTCTGGGTTTAACACGCACCAGACGTGAGAAGAAACTTCTTGTTTAGTTAACAAGTAAATAGTTGATGATACCCGTAGGCATCAGGGATCATGCAATGTTTATTATATATTTGAATTAAATTTATTTGGGGTCGGTAAGTTTTTTTTTTATTTTTTATAAGAAATTAATACGTAATACGTATTTATTCAGCATGAATGCATTAAACCTGATTAAAGAGTATAAAGACATTTAAAATGTTACAAAAGATTTCTACTTCAAATAAATGCTGTTCTTTTGAACTTTATATAGGCTACATGAAATATTAAGCAGCAGAACTTTTTAATATTGACAAAAATATTGTTTTATAAGCAAATCAGCATATTATAATGATTTCTGAAGGATCATGTAACACTGAAGACTGGAGTAATGATGCTGAAAATCCAGCTTTCCCATCACAGGAATAAATGGCATATTAAAATACTAGATTTTTTGGGGGCCCTTTTGGATGTTTCAGGAACAGACCCTTTTCTGAAGACTTTCTTTAACCTTAGATTTCTTTCGAGGTTCCACAAATGTTGTAGAGACATGCTCACATCATTTCACACCCTGTAGATTTGATTTCGGACTGGCTTTGTAAACAGGCCTGACAGCTTTAGCTATTGACTGTAGCACCCGAGGCAAAGGCAGCACGTAGAATTTAAAGTAAGCTTATTTTTCAATGCCGTGGGCAAAGGAAGTGTAGCTTGAGACCCTGTTATACGACCCCTTCATTGAATAGTGTGTAAAAACAAAAAACACTTTAAATGTCAAAGATATTCTACGAGCCCTCATGCAGAATTTCAGAAGTATTTTCATGAACTGACCTCATCCATGCAGGAGTATTTCATCAAAGCCATACATATCTCCTGTTTCTGCAAGTCTTACAATTGTTGTAGTCATGCCTTCACTATTATTCAATAATTAATTTATTTTATTTCAATTGTCATACACTTGAGACTAGAAAAAAAGGAAGGACTGTACCCTGCTTTATCTTTTTTGTTTTTTAATCTTTTTAGTGGAGGTGCTCTCATGCATGACCGTGATGCACATATGCACCCCAATGTGTCAGAATTTCTCCATAATGCTCGTATGCAAATGGTAGAGAGATACTGAGATATGTTATTTACTTTATATTAGGATTATGAGAAGATATAGCCTAATGATTATTTTTGAGCTGTGATAGTCCAAATTTGTGTAATATACTGTAGTATTTCAAAGCATATATTTGTCCACAGTAAGATTTCTTTGCAAATTCTCTGAATTTATGTTGAGACGAATGCAATTTTTCACCATAATAGTTTTTCCTTGATACAAGACAATCCCACACAATCGCAAAGTTTCACGCCTTGTCATTGCAGCATGTAGTAGTGCATGTGACAGAATACCCTGTGTATTCTTGCATTCACAGTTTTTTTTTCTTTACTTTTTTACCGTTGTCTTTCCAAGAAGTTGCTGTGTGAGATATTTTCATTTATGTGTTGTGTTTATTTGCATGTATTCAGGTTTTCCCATATGAATCTACTGCAGTATGTTTGAAATTTAGGTGACATTACACATTGTTGTTTTTAGATAATTTAGCATACTAGATAGATCTTATGCGTATGATGTTTAGCTTTTAAATTAGCTGCAGTCTTAGTTTTTACAGCTTTTTCCAATACGTTTCCAATTACTTTTTTTTATAAGTAAAGCTAGGATTTTTCTGCTTATCAAGTTCAGTTAAAGCATATCCTAGAGTAGCACCTGCGATTATATTTCAGGGCTGCTAATATTGCTGACTCCATAAGATTTATCACTTGTGTTTGAATTTTTCAATTCAAACACGTCACCTCGAAAAGCGTCTGCTAAATGAATAAATGTAAATGTATTGGAAACATTCTGCATTTTTTTCTAGTCAAATGAAGATATATATTTTTCACACATTGCTGAGTGAAGAAGACAATTTATGCATAATGATTATTTTTTTTAGAATTGTGTTTACACTGCTATCTATATCATATCATAATATAGGTCTAGTCATTGGGCTGGTCATTTATCAAACATTTCTGTTCATGTTTTCAGTCTGTGTACAATACAAAGCACAATAAATGCAATGGATTATATCAGTAGCTGTGTGAAAAACACCTAAACAGTTTTTCTAGACAGTAACCAACCACAGTGTAATTAGAAACTCTGAGGAGCCGAAACTAGGTGTTTTTTCAACAATAGAACTTCTAAAAATTAAACTTCCCCACACCCTTTGTGTAATGAAAAGGAAATTAAAATTTGGAAAGTTGAAGAAACAGTCTGCTATAAAAACAAAGGGAACAAACATAACTATATTTCACACCCTCCAGGTTCACTGCAGCCATTGGCATCTTATGTAGCAGGAAATTAGAGCTACAGAGCCTTTTTAATCATGATTAATGTACTGGTATAGCAAAGTTTCCTTTCGTTTCCAAGTTTTCGTTCCATACTGAACAGTTCTTTTTCAGCTGCTTTAATTACCTCTTCGTTGGAGGTGTGCCTAGTGGATACCATGCATATAATTACACTAATTAGCACTATCTATCAACTTCATTATAACCCATTCTCCTCACTTAATGCATATTCATAAGCCTGCCAGTTAAGAACTGATCGCATGTGCTTGAGAATGCGATCCATGGATATTATATATTATATATATATTCTTATTACATATTATTATATATATATATTATATATAAACAGGTAAAGCTTGAAGCCAAGTCAATAGCTGTAAGGAAAACTCTTATTGCACATTACAAGACCCATTTTAATCTTCACCTGCGGCACAATCTTGTGAAACAGGCTGTGATTTTGAAGCTGCACAATAACCCCCTACGTCGCCCTAAAAGTGATCTGGACCAATTTACAGACAGCCTTTATACACTGAACAATGCTGTTCTACTCTGCACCATGCAAATGACTGTAATTATCATTATCATGGTCTTGGGTCTTATTGACTGATGTTTGGAACAGTTGTAATGCCTCTCAGATTCAAGTACAACGTGATTAAGACTTTGCAGAGTTGTGGGGAGTTAATGGGTTTTCCTCATATTCCAGTTTCGGAGTGGGCCGCCGAATTAAAAATCTCACAGACTGCCAAGATGTTGGACATATTGAGGACTAAAGATTGAGCCTTGTGTGGCACAATCAAAAAAGACCATGCAGTTTTGTGTGGTAACCCCGCCTTACAAAGTCCTCTGTTCTAAGCCCTCGAGAGCGGCCCTTGATGGATGGTTTTCTACATAGGCAAGGTGTTAATCAAATCATTGGCATATTTTATGTCAGTGCAAACAATTCATACATAACTCAAATATTTTTAAGTACGTTGTCCTTTAGGATTGTCTACTGAGCTTTAAAAGGTTGTACTATAAATCAAAAGATTATTTTGAGTGTTTTACAGGAAAAATGCCATTTTAGACCTTCAACTTAAATAGTTATGGGTTTTTTTATCTGGAAATTTGCTAGCAGTTTCTTTTAAAGTAAATCTTGCACCATTTTTTTCATGACAGAGAGCACATTTTGATCTTATAACATTAACTATTCATTATTCTATAGTAAAATTAGATGAATAACAATAAATCCTTTGTGTCAGTGTTATTGTTAGCATATTTTGTACAGTTATTTGTGTGTTTTGGGGTATTTATTTATTTATTTATTTATTTCACTGCATTGCTGCCATGTTATGTCATTTTAATGTTAAATGCTAATGTTTTTCCTAATAATGAGATACTGTGTGTTCAAGTGTGTATGTATTATAATGACATATTTTGTCAATAAAAATTTATCCCATTTTAAACATAGACATAACATAAAGGTATTATAGTTTTTATGTTGTATCCGATTTTTTTATATTTTTTATGTGTCATGTGACATTGTAGGGCTGTAAGACTTTATCACGTTCTAATTTTTATATTTTCAGTTTTTTAATTTAAATTAAGTTGAAGTTTTAGTCATTTTTGATATGTGCTTTTGTTGGTTCCTTTTATTATTTTAGTATAGCTTATAGATTTTTTATTTTCCTTTTAGTATTAGTAATTTTAGTATTTCATTTTACACGTATTTCAGTTAGTATTTTGTGTTTAAGTTTCAAGTTTTCATTTTATATTTTACTTCAGCTTTCAGTTACCGAAAACCCCTTTTTAATAATTTTAGTTTTATGTTAATATAATAACGCTGCTGTATATATCACACGTAAACTCCGTCACCCCACTCAAGGTTTATTTTCATTGCAGAAAACAGAAATTCAAAAAAAGTAAAGTTGACAGCCCTACTGGAACGTCCACTGGAAATTTTACTGTTATTTCATAAATGTTTGGGAACAATGATTGCAGTTGATGGGGGGGGGGGGGGGGGGGGGGGGGGGGGGGGAATACTGTAAGTCTTCGTAAGTACTTTGTCAATTGTAGTATGTACTCTGGCCCAAATATATGTTTAGTGGATGAATTCAGTGCACAGCTGATTCCATCAAGTGTATTACTAACAACAAAACAACAAACTCAGTGCACACACATTAAAATAGTCAAGTTTTAAAATGATAAACCCAGTCAAACATGTTTAAAAGAGACATCACACCAAAGTGTACTTTTGATGGCATAAAATCTTGTCTAAATGGTGAAGTTAAGATTTTTTGTTTATGTGCATAATGTATTGATTGTTTTATTTTGAGCGTGGGATTTTTTTTAGCAGCATTGCTGTTTTTTAGCACAGTACTGGAATGCACCAATTGAGAATATTCTTCTAAACATAATAGCTTAAAAAGTGTTTTAGTCAAATTGACTTTCTTTGCAAGTAAAATTGCTAGACCGTTCCAGGAGTATTTTTCTCAGCATCAGTCAGTGCATATCAGGGTGAGTGCGTAACTTCCAGGGTGTTCTGAAATTTAAATTAGACGTTGGATGTATGCTGTGCATTCTGAATGTTTATTTAGTTTTATTATGGTTGTATGCAGGTTTGATTTCACTTGTAATTTTATAGGGACTGTGTTTTGCCTCTTACTGTAGACTATTGCTCAGGTAGATGGCTAGTGGTATTCTCTGCACGTCCTTCCACGAAAGGGTCTTCAGGATTCACGATGCATACAGGGGCTAAAAGTATGCATTGTCCTTTCTAGTCATTCATTCCCATACATTAACCAACAATTAATAAAGTGAAAATATCATGCATTTAAAAAATATTGAATATTAATTGTCATTCATAGTTCATATCTAAGCATAATAATTTTAAAAAAAAAGTTTAGCTTATCATAAGTGAAATTAAAAGAACAAAAAGGGCAAAAGGGTTTTTTACGCTTATTGGAAAACAGCCCAAATTACCCGGTTTTGGTTCCCGAAAAGGGGTTAAAAACCCATGACGGATTTTTTTTAAACATTTGTGAGGATTTTCCCACTTTCAGGCAGTAAAGGAGAGATGCCCCAACAATATGGCTATTTTTTTTGCCCCCCGCTCTGGATCGGCTCCGGGGATCAAAACCAGTGACTGGGGAAGGGGAAAACTAGTCAAAAAACTAAAACCGCTGATTCTTCTGTATCCACTGATGCCCTTATCACCCTCATTTTGTCTGGTAGAATAAACTGTTTGAAAAAAACCCGGAGTATAATGGAATCCTCTGTGGCCCTCCTCGGGGAGAGAGAAAGCTATAGAGTGATGAGAGTAGCCCCCTACGTCTTCCCCGGGAAAAGCCCCTTTTTTCTCCCCAAGAGCGGATTTGTAAGGAGATAATCTTTGTGCAGCTCTCAGGGGGCCAAACAGCTTCAACCAACAATGTCTGAAAATTTAGGGAAAATTTTGGAAGGGGGAGCCGGCCCAAAAAGGGAAAAATTTGGCGTCGAGGAAATTTTTGTTTTCAAAAAATAAAGCGGGGGGAATAGTTTGGCTGGGGAAAAAAATAAGACTATTTATGTTTTTACGAAGAAGGGTTTTTTTATGTGTCATTTTTGGGTTTAAACACCGACATTTTTTGTGAACATGTTTTTTTGTGAATATTTGTGTTTTTTAAAAACTGGGGGGTTTAAATTTTTGATCTCTGTGTAAAACTTATCAAAAATTCAAAAAAATTTTGTTAATTATTTTCTAACCTTTTATTCTGAGCTCCTTTATGAGTCTGTAATTTATTTGGTTTTCAAAAATTTAACCCAAAAATTTCATGAGCAGACCAAAGCTTAATTTTTTGAAGGCAATTTTGTCCCCTTTTGGGACTTTCAAACTCTCCCCCCTAAAACTGAAAAGGGGGAAATTAAAAAAGAAAAAAAGGGGCTGAAAATGTCTCTCCGTTTTTTTGCAATTGTTTCATATACTTTTTTTTAAAAAAAATGTGCATTTGCCCAAATCATTTCATTCTATAAAAAAAATAAATAATGTATCCTTTAATAATTAAACACCCCGGACAAGGAATTTTTCCCGCTGGTGGGTTGCAACCTTAAAAAAGGGTTAAAATTTTGTAATAAAAAGGGGGACGAAACGGGGGAAAAGTTTAAAAAATTGCCCTAACCATGCCCAAATTTTCCCTGCTATTGCAAGGAAGCAAAAAGAATATTTTTATTGTTAAAGAAGAGAAACAATAATTATAATTATTATTTGTTTTTAATAATTATAAAATTTGTTGCTGAATGGGCAAAGGTTTAAAAAAAATCCAAATTTCGGAACTTTATAATTTAAAAAAAATTGGGAGAGGGGCTAAAAGGGAACAGTTTAACTGACATTTTTTCCCCATCTTCAAAAAGCATGAATAAAATAGCAAAGGGGAAAGAAAATTTTTTTCAAAGAAAACTGTTTTTTTTGTATTGTTTTGTTTTAAAACAGCTTTTTTTAATGTTAAAAAAAAATTTTCGGGGCCATTATTTTTTTTTGACGTGCATTTTTTGGGACTTTTTGGTCACTTGATGTCAAAAGTTTAAATTTACAACCAAATTTCAGAATAAGTAAGGGGCCACGAGAAAAAGAAGGGGGTTTTTGTAAAATAAGGTGTTTTCCCCAAAAATAATAATTAAAAAATTTTAAAAAAAAAGCTTTACCCCCTTTTTAAACTGGGCATAAATCTTCTGGATTTAAAGGGCAAATCAGTGAAAACTTCGGGAATGAAAGTGCATCAGTTTTGGGTTTTTTGGGTTTCATTTTTAATGCATTTAAACACCCCATTCAGCAAAAAAAGGGGTTCACTTAAAAACCCTTTAAAATTTTGTTCTGTTCTTTGGGATTTTTATCTTTTTATGGGCTGAGCGAACACCGGGTTTTTGTTTTCCGGGAAGGGTTTTAGAAAAGGGTGCAACTATTTTTTGATTTAAAATTATGGGGGCTCTTTGGGAAAGGGGGTTTTTTCATCCTTTTTCCTCTCCAGGGGAAACTACGCCCTCAACACCAAGAATGACGGGGCAGAAGCGGCCCAAACCCCCCTGAAGGGAAACCCCCCGGGGGAGGTGGGAGCAGATCCCCTCGGAAACGCGGGGGGAAAATCATGGGAGTACAAAAAGCAAAATCACGCCGAGATGGGCTGAAGCGGCGCCCTTTAGTCTCTGGAGGAATTCCTGGGGCGGCACGAAAAGGGATTAGCGGCAGGCCCTGCCGGAATTTTGAGGGCCTTTTCCCCCAGGGGTGGAGGGAAAGCGCTGTGACGGGGAAAGGGGCAACCCCCCCCAGCGCGTGGGCAAACCCGTTTCCCCCCGGGGGAGGAAAAGCGCCGCTCATTCAGGCGAACTCCCCTCCTTTGGACAGTTGCAGGGGCCCCGGGTTTGGCAGGGAAACACAGGGGCCCCTTTAGGCGCCCGGGCCCCCCCCGGGGAAAAGGGGGTCTACCAGTTTTTTTTAAGGGTTACAAAGTAAAAATTTTTGGGGCTATCCTAGGGCTGCCCCCAAATTTTGGGGAAAACCCCAATTTTTCCCTTTTTTTGGATTAAAAAAAAAAAATGATTTAAATGTGATTTAAAAAAAAAACCAGGTTGAGGGCTTTCCGATTTGGCCCCGACTTTTGGATTTTTTTTCCGATGACTACAAAATAGTACTAAAACAATTTATTTTGTTATTAAATGATTATTTTTAAAAATTTACTACTGGGAATATTTAATGTAAAAAAAAAAATAAAAATTTAAAAAGGGTAAGTAAAAAGTAGTAAAAAGAAATATGTTCAGAATTTTTTTAAAAAAAATATTTATTTATTTATTTATTTCCAAATTTAAATTTTTAAGATGGATTTATTTATATATGGGTAAATTAGCTTAATAATTACTCATTTGCTTATCTGTTTTTGTTGATTAACATTACAGTTTTTACATGGATAGTACCTCTGGAGCAACCTTGGGTTAAGTGCCATGGTCAAGGTCACAGAGCCAAAGTTCATATACTGACCCTTGTGTGGTTTGAACCTTTAGTTTGCTAGCTTAGATCTTAAATCAAAGGCTACTGTACATTAAACATCAAATAACTACCAACTGGCTGTAAATGTGTCATTCTCTGTAGCATTTTCATATTCAGTAACAGACGAATTGTTTGTGACTGGTTAGGAAGCAGCACTAGGAAGTGTTTTGCATCCATTTAAAAAAACTCAAATGAATCTTGTATTCACAGGTCCAAGAACTGCTTCGCTCACACCAAAGCCAGATGCAAACTACAGCAAAGACCAAGAGAAACTGGGACAGCTTCACAAGCGGAGGTGGATTCCATGACCGAAAGAGTTGAGGAACTGAAACAGGACAAGAAGCGTCTGGTGGAGGAGTACGAGGCCAAGCTAAATAAAGCCCAGGCTTTCTATGAACGGGAACTGGAGGCCATGAAGCGCACGCAGCAGATGACTGCAGAGAACCTGCTGGCCTGGAAGAAGACTGAAGCCGAGCTGAGGAAGGAGTTCCAGGTGCAGGAAGCAGCGCTGCAGAAGACTCGGGGGAAGCTGCGCAGTGAACTGCAGCGGGTGCAGGAGGGGCCAGGGAGGCAGGAGAAATCCCACAAACTGCAGGCTTCCCTCATTGCTGCAGAGAACAACATCAAGGTAAAGGCCACCAGATGCCTCACGTGTCCTTGTTTTTATTTATTTTTTTTATTTTTTATTATTTTATTTTTATTTTATTTTATTTTATTTTATTTTATTTTATTTTATTTTATTTTATTTTATTTATTTTATTTTATTTTATTTTATTTTTTTTATTTTGCAAATTAAATTTAAAATTATTCATTTAAATAAATAAATATTTAATTAAAAATTTACTTTAATTCAATGATATGTTCACCCAAAATGGAAATTCTGTCATCATTTACTCACCCTGGTATGACATTCTGGTCATACTTTAGTTTGGGGACCGATTTTCACTATAACTAGCTATTAACTATGACTTTTGCCTCAATAAACTCCTAATTTGCTAATTATTAATTGTTAAAAAATAATTCCTAATAATTCCTTACATTTATATAGTGCTTTGTGGGCACTCTAAGTGCTTTACATAGAAGGGGGGAATCTCCTCATCCACCACCGTCACCACTAGTCCACAAAGTACTTGTTACATTTAGGTATGGGGTAGGATTAAGCGTCTAAAATATGTTAATGCAGAATAAGCCATTAATTTATGCTTTATAAGTTAATAAACAGCCAATATGATAGTAATAAGTATGCAGATAAGCAACTCTTAATAGTGAGAACTGAATTGAATTCCATTCAATTGATTCAATTTAATTTATTTAATTTAATTTAATTTAATTTTTAATTTAATTAATTTAATTTAATTTAATTTAATTTAATTTTTAAGACAACACTTTACAAAAAAGTTCTATTGTTAAAGGTTAAAAATGCAAACAACATTAACTAACTGAGCATTACATTTGTTCAGTATTTATTTATCTTTTTTAATTTAGTTAAAAAAAATGTTTATTTTTTCCGGTTACTCAGGTTTATTAAACTTAAAGATCCCTTTTTCTTTTAATAATTTATAAACCTGGAATAAACTTAAATAATTCTTAAGAATTTTTTCCATTTTTGGGGTTTTTTAAACTCATTATTAAACAAATTTTAAAACTAATGTGATTTTTGATAGTTTTTACCTTACGAATTTTTTTTTTTTTAACTCTGTTGGTTTTGTGCAAATTCACTTTAAAGAAAAGTACATTTGTTGTGTTTAAAAACTTATGTTATATTTTAATCTCATTTTCTAATTCGTAAGAAAACATCTTATCTTAATAGTTAAATGACGCAAACAAAACTCTTCCTACGTTCCGGGCCGCGGTCTCTTTTTTTAAAATTCTGCTCTACATGTTTTTTTTTTTTCATGTTAAATATCTTTTTTAAATGTATCACATTAGGGTACAAAAGGGTTAAAAAGCGTTGTGTTTTTTTTTTTTTTTAATTTTAAATTTCCCCAGTCTTTACAAAAAAACGAAGAAAAAATTCAAATTTTTTTAAACCCCTTTAACATGTATTTTAAATCTTTAAAGGCGACACAGAAAACTCGGTGAAAGTCAAACACTGTAGTCTTGGTTCTCTGAACAATCAATATTTCAGACATTTACAGAAAGACTTCAAAAGCGTGGGACAACCTGAAACCCGAAAGTCTTTCAAAAACTTTAAAGAAAAAAACCGTCCCACATGGCCCTCCCAAGGGATTTCTTGGACTTTTTTCTGAAGGAAGAACTGACAAAAATTAAATTTTTGGGGGTCTCAAAATCCATGCTTGCCTTGATTTATAAAATTGTTCAAAAAAACAATGGGCCACTTTAAATTTTTTTTGCTTACATAATTCTTGCTTTTAGCAATTATAATGGCTATTTAATGGCAATGTGCCGAGCCTCTTTAGCTCCACCCACACACACACACACACACACACACACAGAGCAGATCTTTAATGGAATCGATCTTTAGTCACTGTGGCATTTTCAGACTGGCGCTCATAATGATCTGCCTCCTGGGGTCTGTGCTGGTTTTTGTTAATCTTTGCTGATCAAATGCTGAATTACTCAGGTGAGAGATCTACATCACATACTTGGAGCCTTTAGTATAAACAAAAGGTAAAATCATTGAAGTCTAACCCAAATATCCAAGGTCAAATAGCCTGCAGTCACAATTTGGCAAATCAGACCGCTTCAATCAAAGAACATTTAGATTCCCCAGGTGCTGATTTTCACCCAATTACAAGCTGCTGTTTTCCAGATGAGACTCCTGTCACCTTATTTAAAGATTTCACAGGTCATTTTAAAAGGGCATTTTTAGTATTGCACCAGGTATTGCTTCAATAAATACAATAAAGAAAACAGTGAAAGCAATGCTATTATATTATAATAATGAATACAAGATAATTATAACAATTTAAAGCAATAATCTTTAAAGCGTGGTTGACTGTGTATGTTCCTGTGGCTCAGTGGTAGAGCATTGCGTTAGCAGCACAAAAGGTCATGGGTTTGATTCCTGGGAACACATGGCTAAAAAACTGTATAGCCTGAATTCATGTTATCGCATTGGATAAAGCATCTGCCAAATGCATAAATAACTGTATGTATTTAATTTTTGTCTGGCTTGATTGTGTTTATGGTTATCTAATGTGTTAATGCTTCCATAAAAAAAAAAAAAAAAAAAAAACTTATTTTTCACATAATTAACTTTTTTTTTTTTACCGCCTGTCCCTTCTCCTATAAACGCGCTGATCATTTCCTTGTTTTTAGAAGCCCCTCCTCAAAAATATGCGATGGGCTCTGATTGGTTAGCTGGCCCAGTGTGTTGTGATTGGCTAAACCGCCTCTGGAGCGCGTCTAAACATGTGCTCTGGTTGTATTGTAAACAATGGTGTCGTCTATATTGCTTATCAATAAAGTGGTGGAACTATGATGTCACTTTGTAGGCAAAAACCCAGAAGGCAAGTTAGCATTTTAGCACATCGTACCAGAGTCAATGGGTTTTTGAATGGGAGTTTGATTAAATCCCCTAGAAAATGGTCTTTGGTTCCACAGCTCAATATATTTTCACGTTTTATTCTATGACATAAAACACACCAGTTACACCCACTCGTGATTTTTTTAAATGTTACGTTTCTTAAAAAAGTACATTTTATCATTTTTATTAAAAAATAATTGGATGGATGCCACCTTATTGGGACAGTAAAGCCCTCCACCACCTACCCCTAATCCTAAGCAATTAACACCACTGATGAACTTTTTATTTTCCACTTTTCAATTATTTCCTTCATTTTATTGAAAATACATTACCTTCTGATATGATATGTGATGTGAGAAGTTGGGCAGAAGAAATGAGTTGTGACAGTGAGTGATTCGAACTTCGGTCGACACTATGCTTCAAAGTCACAAAATGTAAAGAGCCTCTGCCAATAAGACAGAATTGTTGCACTTAGTTTTAAATAGAAACTTAATTATTATATAATTATTAAATATTATTATTTAATTATTATTATAAATGTTAGAAGAAAATTTCTGTTTTGTAGAAAAGTTTTCCAGTTTGTGATACATTGCTGAATAGAAAGTCCAAAAGAACAGGATTTATTTGAGAGCAGAAATCTTTGCCTTAACATTACTCGTCTTTTACTATAATTAGATTTCTACCAAATGAATGCTTATTAATTTAAAAAGCATGCTTAAGTAACAACAAGGCAGGTAATAATTTCTGCAAAACAAACAAACCAAAAAACTACTGGCCTCAAACTTTAAAAATGTTTTTATATGGATGGATAGACGAACAAAATGACTCCCAATGAGATTTTCAATTGTAATAAAACTCTGGATACTTCTCTTTTCTTTTATAGATGTTTATTTCTAATTCATTTTTACTTGAAATAAAATGTGAATTCAATAGGAATTTGATTCAAAAAAAATAAAGAATTGAAGTTAATGGCACTAAATAAGGTGCTTATTATTACACCCAAAATGAAAAAATTGTCATCATTTACTCAACATCATATTCCAAACCTGTATGAATTTCTTTCTTCTGTGGAACATAATTTGAGAAATTTAAGAATTTTTTGTCCATAAAATAGAAATCATGGGTAACCAAAATGGTTTGGTAACATTCTAGAAAATCTTCTTTTGTGTTCAACAGAAGAAAGTCATTTGGAAAGTCATTGAGGAAATGATGACAATTTATTAGCAGTAACTTTCCAGCATTCTAGCTCAAAATCAATGCTTTTCTATTTGACAAAAATGCATTATTAAGTTTGTTGCATTTGTGTGAATTCAGTAATATCTATCGTTTCTGTCCTGTTTTATATATTCACTTATTTACTTCAATTGAAGGCCCTATAACACATCAAAACATTCAAGGGGAGACTTGTGGGAACGTTATTTTACATTCTGATCGCAACTCATACCACCCCAGCAACCCTCCCCACCCCCCACGGGATTTGGGGGGCCTCATAGCAAATTCAGTGCACGATTGGAATTTATCGCTGCGGTGGCCTACCAAACGGCAATGCTGATCAGCGTGGTAGTAAAATTCCATCTTTTCCTGGTCTGCACTAAAATAATGTAATTTTTTTTTCATATTTGTGCATAATTAAAGTTTACTAAAAAAAGTCTCTACTCTTCTTAGCAATTTATAATGCGGTACTCCTGTATGACCTAGATTGGAGTGCGTTTCTTTCTCTTTTTGCTGTCTTTGCTATAAGAAGAACAAAATACATTAAATGAATTCATTCAGTGGAAAAGTCGATGATTTGAAAAAATTTAACGTAAGGCTCCCACAATGGTAGAGTGAAGGAAAAAGTTAGTCAGACAATGAAGCGATAAGGAAGCCGAGAGAAGTTCTTTTTAGAGAGGCGACGGAAATCGACAGAGAGCAGGTAGGGGAAAAGAGCTAATGTGTACGTGCACAATTAATGAGGATGAATTTGAGAATAGAGGAGACAGTGTGAAAGGAGCAAAAATGGAAAAAATGACATGAGTGAAAGAGAGAGCGAGCCAAGAGAGAAAACCTCGTGATGGTTATATAGAGAGGCAGCTCTGAGTAATGAACAGAGAGATAGAGAGGTTTGTGTGAAGTGTTTGATTTTGTTGATTGATTTGTGTGTGTGTCTGCAGGAGCTGCATAAACAGTTGGAGGAGGTGACTAAGGACAAGGAGATCGTGGAAATCAGGCAGAGGGGCAGTGTGAGCTGGAGGGTCCAGAGACCGAGTGCAGCAGCAGGCCACAGAGATCCTGCTCAAAGCCAGTGAGATCGCACATGCTCTCCCATCACCTCTGTTCACAGTCAACTGTTCAATCCCCTCCGCTCACTTTCATTGATTCATCCTTCTACACTGCTTTAGGCTACTAATCCATTACCAGCATGCACAGCAGGATTGTGTGAGATTCAGAATTAAATGCCAAGTGCCTTCAGGTTCCAACTGATCTTCTCCTTTGAATTGAATTTAAACAGGATACAGAACTGTAATTTAAATAAAACATTTGTAAATAATTTGAAGTAAAATGAAATGAATTTCAGAGAGGTTAACAGTTTGTATTGTTTCTTAGAATACATGCATCTTTATGAGTCATGTTTTTAAATGTTTATTATTGTCATTTTTTATATTGAAATAATAATTATTATTAATATTTACACATAAATGTTAGAAGCGTATGCACTAAAATAATTGTAACTATTTTTGATGTTAACATCTATCATCAACATCATCCTCATCATCATCATCAATATTGCAAATAAATTTTTGAAATGCATGAGTTAAAGTCTTTATTATTATTATCATCATCATCATCATCATCATCATAATCATCAACATTGCAATTCTGTTTTTGAAATGCAGGGTTTTTAAAATAATGGCAACGGTTTTTTGAGGTTAAAATATGTTGTTGCTTTACAGACCTGATTCAGTTTTTTTTTTATTCATTTAAAGGTACAGGAATTTAAGATCTAGGTTGGAGATCCTTATTTTATTGATAAATTTGTCATGTTATATCAAAACCTAAACAATTGATGTACTGGCTAGTGGTATTTAAAGGGGAAGGAAAAAAAACTAAACTATTATTGCCATATAATTGGTTAAAATTAAAGAAATTCACATACTTAACTGTTGTTTGTATAATTTTTTAATAATACATGCTTTTTATTAGCTAGTGTGTATATTTTTAAATTTATGTGCTTTTTCTGCAATGTTATATTTTTATTGTACTATGAAATATTCTTAATATTATTACAAATAATATTTTACGTCCATAGCGGGAAAAGATAATGGACTAATTTTTTATTATAATAAAGTACTTTTTGAGGTTTTAAATTCCCATTGTCCGCACCTCATAGATGAAACTCTGAGTCAGCAAATAAAAGACTTTAATGGAATAAAAATAGTGATATTTGTATAAATAAAAACTAAATAAATAAAACTATGCCACTTATTGGCATATGTATTGGGGTAAAGGTTAACTGGATTTAGTCAGCGGTGTATCAGATCAGAGATTATTGCAGCTCCCAGGTGCAAGGCACCCATTGCTGTTGACAGAAAAGTTTGGGGTTGATGGATCAGCTCCCTGGTATCCTGGCAACAGCAGCTAGTGTGTCCTAACAACAGTGTTCATCACCCACATTCTGGAATGTTCCCCTGAGGGAGGCAGAGCCCAGCTGGGTCTGTCACACCTAGTACCGCCAAAACACACTTCTTGATTCTTTTATCTGGGGAGAAACAATATAGGTGTTAAAGGATCTCGATTCACACTCCGTGATTGTGTTTATGTGTTTTCTGCACTGCATTAATGAATTTTAAGACGAAGCAGAAGCCGCTATTCGAGACTCCTTATCCAGGCTTCAACTCCAGATAGACCACACATTGACCAAGTGCATTTCTTTTAAAAGTTTGTAGTGAGGAAAACGTGCAGATCAGGTCAACGCTGTAATTGTAATTAACTTGAATAAGCACTGCACTTATTATTAGTATAATAGACAAGAAATTGCAGAAAACATTAACTAGTACCAGAACAATCAAGGAAACTTTAAAAAACTATTCAAATTCCCACAATTTAATGCACCCGCCCTGACCATCCATTTCCAGTGTAACAAAAATTAAAACATATAAAACCACAATAATCAATTTACAACCTTTAACTCTTTTTTCTTTTCTGTCATTTTAGTATTATATAATAATTTATTACCATTTTAGAGTTTTATTTTATTTTTAGTTTTAGTTTTTCTGTTTCATTTTAAGTGTAGGTTTTTTGAGTTTTGCACTAATTGTTCATATGCTTTGTGTCATTTTTAGTTTTGTTTTTTTCTATTCTCTTCTACATATTTTTATTTAAGCTCTAATTTATTTTTTATTTCAGTTTTAGTCGTTTTTAGTGCTTGTAAATTAATTGTACAAAACTCAGAAATGTTGCCTTAATCTTTTAATGTAAGTGATTATGTATATCAGTAATTTTTTTTTATCTTTGATTTTTTAATTTTACTTTTTATGGTAGTAATTTTATGCACTTTTCTATTTTTTGTTTAGTTTTCATGTGGTTTTGTATCAAAACAGGTAAAATATGTTGTTGGCAACTACCTGAATAAGCAGTAATAATATTTTTTTTTTTTTTTTTTTTTTTTTTTTTTTACACCTTTTAAAGCTTTCTTTGAAATTTATAATTTTATTGTATGGTATTTCAGATGTATATCTATATATATATATATATATATTAATTGGAATTAGTAATGTGTAATAACATTTTTATTTATGAGGGAGGACAACTGAAATTCCTGAATTAACATGCAGAATAATTTGCTCTGCTTACTGTTCAAACATACTACTTTTTTATAAATCATGCAGTCTACAGCATGTCTGTGGCAGTATGCTGTTAGCATGCTATTTGTAATTATAACACAGCCTAGACGATGTTTATCTGGTGAAGAGGAGGCAAACTTGAGGTTTATTTGCAGCATTCAGGTTCACAGTATTGGCAGGTGGAAGGATCTTTGACTCTGTCTGCTCTCTGTGTTAGATGACATTCAAAGCATTGCACCCCTCCTCTCTACAGTTTCTGTCTCCCGCTTTCTCTGGGCCGGGCCCAGGTCAGATCGGAAGCCTGCAGGCCACCCAGATGACCTCACGAGGCGGTCCATTCGGGATCTGGAATTCGGAGAAGTTCCCGTCTTAAGGGACAAGGTGTTTGCGCCTGGAGGAGGAACGAGGGGCATTGCAGAAGAAAAAGTCAGACGCTGGATGACAGGTAGAGACAGCAGATCCCTCTCTCTATAGAAGGGACGGATCAATCCCATTCAGTTTACTGGAATATAGATCACTCTTAGGCCCGCTGGGAATGTTTTTTGGATACTTTGTATCACAAACCAACTTTTCTTGTGATGCTTTGGGCACTTTCTGGCTGTCAAAAAATCATGACACTAGTTGGTTTTATACAGAATAAATGACTCTGGTAATTAAAGTTAAGAAAGGCTTTAGCAGTTTTTTTTTTCAGATGCCGCTTGGTTTGATATTTTTTATCTAATCAGTGCCGTTTTTAGTGTCCAGATATTTTTGAGCTGCCTGATTTGTATTGTACCATATAAAGAACAAGTTTTTCTATTCCCAGTGTATTTTAAAAATACAGTTATTTTTATTATTTTTTTTTAATGGCAAACCTGAATTTTCAGCATTAATACTCCAGTATTTGGTGGCACATGAATCCTTCAGAAAACATTCTAATATGCTGATTTGGTGCTGATAAATATTTTCTTATTGTTAATTGTCAGGAAACCTTATATTTTTTTCCTGATGCTTTGGGAACCTTTTTCTGGGTGCCTCTAGCAGCAGTTTGGCAAATGCCACTTGGATTAATAATTTTATGTCTAATGCATTGCCATTTTAAGGGTCCAAATATTTCTTGGGCACATTTTGTACTGCCACCAAAGATCTTGAAGCCTGGTTAGTGTCTCTAAGAGATGGAGTGGAGGAAAAACAGCTCAATTGCAGAATCTGTCTGTATGACGCTTAAACATCACTTCTTGCGAAACATTATTTCACGAGTTCCTTTCCAGACACTCATGAGCTTAAGCTTTAAGCATATACTGTACAAGGCCATCTCTCACGTTAAACACTGGGTGCTTTATCACAGCCAAATCCAGACCTCTATGTTTAATTCAGAATGCTCCATCCTCACTGCAGAGGGCTCAAGACCTCAGAAAATGTCTCTTTGTGGTGGCCGGTTGATTGAACGGGAACTCTATTTCTCAGTGGTTTCACCAGCTGGTACAAAAAAATTTCCTTTGCGGAGACGCATGGCTTTTATTTACTCGCTAAAGTTGGCATCTCGTGCTCTTTGTCACGCAACAATCCTGCTCAAGCAGTTTGGCTGTTTTCTGTCCCTGTCGCATTTAGGTTTCTTCCTATTATACACTGAGAGCCCAATAAACAGATTGGGGAATGTGGGCTTGTTTCTGCGTCAGAATACCCTCTCAGCAGTTTTTACTAGTAGACTTTGGGAAACTTTGTAAAAGCTGTGTGCGTCCGTCATGTGACACATTGCGAAGGCATTTCCCTCTCTCTTCCTATAGCTTCTCGTCAATCGTCCTCCAGTGTTTTGACTAATGAAAAGGAAAAAGCTTCACGAGATTGAAGCTGATTTATTATTACATCTTCAGAAAAGGTCATGATCCAAGGGTCCATTAAATCCACTAATTATTTATTTTTACTTTGTTTTTGTTTTGTTTGTTTGTTATTTTTACAGTTTAATTTTATGTTAGTTTTTGGTCAATGGTAAAATAAGTCAAAACATCTCTCACCAATCAAAAAATATGTCGTTTTTAGATTTATGTATTTGATTGCATTGAATTTTTATTGAATTTCATCTATTTGGCTTGCAATTTAACATAAACTAATATTTCAAACTAACTTCATATGATGCATATTGTCAGTCATAAATAATTAATGTACAATTTCTGCACTTAAAAGTTTTTAATTTTTTTGTTTTTAACACTTTATATTTATTTTATTTGTTTTGTCAAGTAAAATCAACGTCAAAACGCTCGGCGCTCAAAGTTATTTTTCTTATTTTAGGATTTAGGGATGGGAATTGCATTGATTTTGAATTTCACTCCATTGGATTACAAGTTTTAACATAAACTAATGTTTTCAAACAACGTCATAGGATAATTTTGTCATTCATAAACAAATAAATGAAAAGAGTGTCGGCACTCAAAAAATTGATTAATCAAATTAACATGGAATTTAATTATTTTTTAAAATATTTTCAATCTATGTTTTATATACTAATTCATATTGTGAATGGAAATTTATTCATATAAAAAGTTTGAAACATGATTATAAAATGTGGCTAACAAATTCAGTAATATGTAAGATGTAAAACTCCATTGCATTTAAATACTAAAGCCTAAATGTAGGCCTAAATTTATTTATTTATTTATTTTATTTTTTTCAGAAGACTCCTGTCATCTATTTCCCTTACGTTCCATTTAGCTGTTTTAGAAACACAAGACTGTGTTCTCTGTGAACATTAGCCTAATAAACACATCAGAAGGGGCTCAGCTGAAACCAGCCTAAGTTCAGTAATTCCCTAAAACCAACTTTTCAAAAAGGTAGTGTGTATATTTACAAGTCATGGACTTCTTGTGTTTCGCCTCCTTGTGCGTGATTTCAGGATAATTCCTCATTTGACATTAAAGGTCTCATCAAGCTTTCTCTCCTGGTTCGTTCTGGTCGCCCACATCACTAAGTTTGTTAGCAGCACCCCCTTGAGTTGCTGTTACTATGACAACACTCACCAAATAGAGCGGGAAAGCATGTGGAGTGCATTCACTCTGCTGGACAACTTCTGCTGGTCCTATAAGGCGAAGTTTGTATTTAGGCATTGGTCATGTGGGCTTTCAGCTATTCACTGTTATACTTTTAGATTGATTCATACTTTTCTGAACAGAAGAGACGTGTTCCCTTATTTGATTGCCTGTTTGGGCTTCTTGTCACAAACCCATACTTTATAACATGAATTAAAGTTTTATCTAAAGGATTTTTAATTGATATACATTGCGCCCTGCAAATTTCCAAAACTCTTATTTCTCAGTCCCAAATCTCTTTATTGAAAACAAAATGCCAAAGTCACTTAACAAAAAAAAAATCCTTACCTTTGTTGAATAAATTAGCACTGGCCTTTTTTTTTTTTCTTTTTTTTTCACAAGTATTAGTCATTAGGGCAGAAAATTGATTAACACTACTGTTCAAAGGTTTGGGGTCAGTATTATTTATTTGTTTATTTAATGTATTGAAAGAAATTACTACTTTCAGCAAAGACACATTAATTGATCAAAGTAACAGTAAATGCATTATATTCGGATCAAATAATGATGTTCTTCTTTGTTCAAAGAAAGAAATCAAATTCCTGAAAAATGTTAGCTGGTTTTCCACAAAAATATTAAGCAGCACACTGTTTTCAACATTAAGATATATCAGCAAATCAGCATATTAAAGGCTTCGAAGGATCATGTGACACTGAACTGAAGTAATGATGCTGAAAATTCAGCTTTGCATCACAGGAATAAATTACTTTTTAAAATATATTGAAACTGAAAACAGGTAAGTTTAAATTGTAATTATATTTCATAATATTACTGTTTTTTTGTGTGTGTGTGTTTTTTTTTTGAGCGATTGTGTAAATAGTCATGTGTATAGTAAATAGCATATTTACTATGTAAATAATAAATAATCAAAAACTGTATCTAGATTTAAGGAATAATAAATGAATATAAATGCATCAGATGGGTAATAATAAAATTTACGTGTTTAGAGTTTTTTTATATATACAATATAAGATGGGTAATAATAAAACAGTTTATATAAGCATCAAACCATCTTTTAAATATATTTGTCTTTGATTTTTTTCCCCTCAACAGTCACTTCGAGAGGAAAAGCAGATCTATGAGAAGGAGCTCATGAACTTGCGTGCCAAATATGAAGAGGACACTGCTCCCTTTAAGGATGCCCACAGCCGGCGTTGGACGAGATCTCCAGAAAGCACCGGGTCGCTCTAGAAACACCCGAGCGTCCTCCGAGAAAGAGAGGAACCGACTCCTGTCTGTGAGTGAACTCTGTCACAGCACCCACTGCTGTCAGCCTGGGCCCACATATAACTTTCTAAAGACTCCCAGAGCTGTCCTGTTGAGATATCAGCATGACTGCGCCTCACTCGTTAGCTTCAGACTGAAGAGTAACTCGCTGTCTGGCATCAGTCAGGAGCTGTCACCTGAGAAAGAACAAGAAGTACCTTTGAGCGCAAGGGAAAGATCAGAGAGAGCAATTGTTTCAGGTTCAGGGTTGGAGGACATAATTATTTGACAACCAGATTTATAGTTTTGAAAAAAAAAAAAACACATGTATTAGTATTTATTTACAAGCACAAGAATCTGTCTTTTGAGATGATAATTAGATACTGACATAATGAAAGTAGAAACAAATATTGTTGCTGTAGATGCTGTGATGCAAAGGTGTTTTTAACTATTCTTTTTTCCTCATACCTCTTTCAGTGTTGTTAATTGTTGACAAAAACTTTTAAAATTGTTTTAAAAATTGAAAAAAGGGAAAATTTAAAATAAAAAAAAATAGAATTTTTAAAAAAAACCCCAAACTTTTTTTTTTTTTTGTTTTGGTGGAAAATTAAAAATTTTTCCCTGGAATGACTGAAAAAATAAATTAAAAAAAGTTGAAATACAAAATTTAACAATTAAAAATAATTAAATATAAATATAACAAAAAAAAAATTTATATAAATGAAATTAAAAATAATAACATAATATAATTAAGCAAAATAGAAATATTTTAAAAATGACAAAAAGCACATGACAAATTACTTAAATTTTAAAATGAAATTGAAAACGAAAATATAGTAATTTAATAAAGCAAATTTTAAAATTTTAAATAAATATTTAAATATTATATGAAATTCAAATTACACGGCTAGAGTAGGTTAAACTTTTTGTTTTCTTCTTTTAATTTCATGTTGTTGTTAATTAAAACCAAAAAAAAAATTTTAATTAAATGGGAATTAAAAAAAAATAAATATTAGATGCAAATAAAAAAAATGTTGACTGAAATAAGTTAACGTTAAAAAAATTACTAAAGCTAAATTTAAAAATTAAAAACCACCAATAAATTTATTAAAAATTTATAAATGTAGAAATAATAAAAAAAAAAAAATAAAAAAATTGGGTTTAAACTTTTTTACATTTTCAGTTTATTTATTTATTTAATCCTTTTTTTTCTACAATTTTAAAAACACCTTTCAACATTTGCAGCAAAAAACTTGATATTAAAAATTAAATGCTATTTAAATTTGGGACATCTTCCCCCTGCGGGCCCTCTTTGCTGTCTTAAATGTCAATGCACCAAGCCTAAAAATTCTTACCCCTTAAATAAATAACTACTTTTTAAAAAAATTTATTCCCCCCTTTTGTCATGTTTATCTTCCCTGGTGCACCAAGTAAACCAAACTGCCATTCAAAAAAAAAAAAAAAAAGGGGTGCTGATCCCAAAGCCCACGATTTAAGCAAAAGAATAGAGATTGAAATCAATGTGAAAGATTCTCCAAGCAATCAGGCAAAAACACTTTTGGGGTTTTAATCATAACCATGGTTTAAGAGAGAAAAAACTCCCCCAGCGTGAAAAAAAAAAATCGCAGGGCCCCCCTCCGGAGGGTTGTTAGAAAAAGATGTGGTACCGGGTTGCCATCCTTGCTTCATGTCCAAAAGTGCAAATTCACCCCCTCCGCCCCCCGATCCCCACTCCACTCCTTTTTATTAAAAAAGAAAGTAATTTTTTATTTTACAGTGGGGGGGTGGGAATGGCAAACGTCTGTAAACCCCTGTTTGATTTTAGTTAATAGAAATTTAAAAAAACCCAACTGCCAATTGCTGTTTAGCCCCCGGGGGCCTTCCCCCAAAAAGGGTTACACCCCCTAATAAAAATTTTCCCCTTTTTTGTAACTAAAAACCCCGCCCTTGCTGAAAAGGAGGTGGGTTATTTTTGCCCCAGAGTGGTTTCAATTTTGGTCCTGAAAACCCGGTTTTTCAAGGAGACTCGTCTTTTAATTACCCGGAAGGGAATTTGGGGGGGGTTTCCAATTTTTGAAGTGGACCCAAAACGGGGTTGTATTATCCCCCCAATTTTGGTGGGGATGGAAATTTTTCTAATTAAAAAGATTTGGGGTTTCAAATAAAACCCCCCCTTTTCCCCGGGGCCCCCGATAAAAAGGGACCTTTTGGGGTTTAAGTTGGGGTTTTCCCCCTTTTTTTTATTTATGGGTTTTTAAGGCGCATAATTTGATTTCAAAACTTTGTAATTATCATTTATTTATTTAATCAAAAATTTTTAAATTTAATAAAAATCCTAATATAAATGAGGTTATTTCCAAATTCAATTGAGCTTTTTAGGCAGCATCATACTGGTTAGATTTGTAAAGTTTAATCCCATTCTTATGTTTTGCCATAGAAAAAATTAGATAATTTTTCAGTGTTTAAGTATTTATGACTTAGGCAGTTTTGGGGTTTTCATTTATAATTAAAATAACTAATTTTTCCATATTATTTCCGTTGTACAGAAAGTATTTATGGAAAAAAAAACAATAACCCGTAATGTTCAAAGCCGGGGTCAGTGAGAACTTTTCGTTTTTTTATTTTGTTAAGTCGTCTGGGCTTTACCAAGCTGCATTTATTGATAAAAAATACAGTAAAACTATAGTAGTAAATATTACAGTTTAAAGTAATTATTTGATATATAGTAAAAGGTTTTTAACTTTCCGAATGTATTCCTCTTAATCTCAGTCGATTTTACGTAGTGGAAAGGAACAACGATGCTTTGCATTCACGGCGCCATGTTCTCTCAGAGACGGGAAAGAAGACAAATCTACTTCTTATCTGATAACGGTATATAGCTAAAGGTTTTAATTTACTCCCCTTAATATATCTCTTGTGGCCCGACCATAGGCTATGGAAAAAAAGTTGAGTGAGTTAATAATTATAAAAAAAAAATAGATAAGAGAGAAGCGAAGAAACTTTAGTTCAAAGTACAAGTTTTTTTTATCTTTGTAAAAATTCAGAGCTTGAAATAAAGCATGTTCATTGTTGATTGCAGTGTTAATAATTTCAAATTTATATATGGTAATTTTGTAATAAAACTGTTTTTTGAAAGACCTTTTTTACAACATTTTGTCAGTGAGGGAGTAAGCTAGCCTACTCTTTATTGTCTCGCGGCATGTCGGTTATGCAGTCATGCACTAGGCAGTGAGGTGGTGTAATATTAATTTACTAATGAAATTATTGCGGGGCAAATTACTTGTAAATTATTACTTTATAATAAATAACTAATAATAATTAATAATAGGCCTCATACTCAAGACAGACTTAACAGCCTACAAATTAAGAAATTACAGTCCAACTGAATGAGTGAACACACAGATAACAATTGCCTAACACTGCTGTCAATCAAACTCATCAGGAATTATGCAAAAAAATATTTGATTTATTTTAGTTATTTTAGATTTTATAATAGTTATCTAAGTGTTCAAATAGATTAAATAATAATTATATTAAAAAAAATTATTTGTATAGTAAACTTTCATCAGAGTGGGCGGGCCTGTGCCCGGCAGGTCGCTGCCTCGCCCCTGGTAACTATTTACAAAGTCGGCAAGTGTATAATGCCTTGTTTAAAATCTTTCAGATTTTAAAAGTCATTTTTTCCATCCTTAACAAGCTGAGCAGTGAGTTTCCACTTCCCTCTCCACACTTACAAAAGATTAAAAAATCCAAGCCGGCCTGCTCCACCTTTATCACCAGCTGTCAAACCCGTATGACCCTTCAGCAAACCTGTGCCAGTGGACATGCCGGTGAGCGGCGGGCGGCGGTTAATCACATTGCATAGCAGTTTGGACTTATCGCACCCCGCCGTAAGCGCCCCGGCCACCGCTATCAGAAATGGAAATGCATTTTAAAAATTGAGGTGTGGATGAATAATCAATGAGTGGGCCCCTGTTAGAGTTTGCAGCTGACTCACTGCCTTATACAGAAAGGGGTGGGACTCACTGGCGTCCCATTTTAGATGAAACCTAGGGCCCTTCCCTTCGCTCTTTCTTTATCTTTCTTTTCCAGAGCATTCGGTTTCTCTGTGTGTCCAAAGTGGGTTTGGTGACTCACTCCTCTGATGACAGATCCTCAGAGCATTAAAGAACCATTATTTTGGGAACCTCCACAAAGTAGAGCCGCTGTAGGCTGCATGTACAGTATTTTATATTTTCTGGGAGGAATTTTATTTTATTTGACATGGATCACTGCATGGATCCATTTCACCATCATACGCCCTCTTTGTGTCACGGGCACAAATGAGAAATCAAAGTGCCATTTGCATATTTGTGTGGCTTCAATTAGGGATGGAGTGAATTATGCACACATGCTGGCATACTGGATACGGCCCCTTTGTTCATCCGTGCTAACCATTCATTTTTTAAACAGGCTTACTTAAGGCCTCTTTCTCCTCAAGTCCCACGTGCCCACACGTGGGACTTGAGAGGCCTCTTTCTCCTCAAGTCCCACTTGTGTGGCCCTCACTTTAATCAAAATGGGAAAGGAGCCCCCCCCTGCTCTTATGATAAAGGAAGAGATGACTCATCTTTTTCATTTTTAAATTCACAAACTATTGCTCTTCATTTTTATTTACCATTGGGGGTTCATGCTTGCTGTTGTTTTAAGATGTATCTTACATGCCGTGAAAACAGTAATCTATCTATCTGTTTTCACCATTATAATGTTATAAATATTTAAATTTTTTTTTGAATTTCATTCATCCTCTTTTTTTAGAAAGAAGAAAAAAAATCCCCTATATTTTGAGATATTCTAAATTTATCGAAGTTGTTTTTGAAAAACCAACGACTAAATTAAAATTTAAAATTTTTTAAAAAGAACTTAAGCATATCTTACAGAATCTTAAATTTTGGTTACAAGATAATAAAATATTGAGAATCGAAAAATTACTACCTTCGATGCTATAATAAACAATTTTATCCCGTTGGGAGGACAGGGCACAAGAAAACTGCTTTTATTCTGAAATGTCACGGTGGCTATGGTTTGTTTTTTTTATTATAAAATTCCGGGGAGCTCAGTAATCAAGAACTTGATGAATAATATATAGCATTATTTCTTCCTGCCTTTTTTTTTGCAAATCTTGTCATCTTATTTTTTTTTCCCCTTCCTGAGACAGATATTAAGTGGTTTTTCCCAAGGGACTACGCTGCATGTTTGAAATTAAGTCCCAGACGTGATGCCTTTAAAATGCACAGCCTAAAAAAACTTTCTATCATGATTTAAAGGGAAAAGTTCACCGTAATAAACTTTTTTTTTTTTCAAACCCATGGGTTTCTTTCCTCTATGGATTTCGGTCAACATGAGGATTAGTAGTAAATAAGATTTTCACTTTTTGGTAACGCTAAAATCAGCATGCCTACACACGGTTGCTTATTTCCCTATACATAATTGTTTTCTCATTTTTCGAGCGTCGTCATTTGATCAGCACTTCTGTTGGATTTATAGGAATGTAGAACAGTTCGAGAAGGAACGTAGCTCTCTAGAGGAACAGAAGAGGTCTTTTTACGATAGGACTGGACGTCTGCGAGAGGAGCTCAAGCCAAACTCAACAGGGGCCACATGAGGTACAACCTTTTTATTGTCTCTGTGGAAAGTGATTTAGCAGGTAGAAAGGAAGGCACGGAAGCAAAGGAGGAGAGTATGAATTTCACGTGGCATTGTTTTTATCATCTCATTAGTCCTCAATGATTTTTAAGGTGGCTTTCTGGAACCACAAACCTGGCTGAGGGCCCATGTATTGTCACACACTTCGCCACAACATCTCAAATGGGCCAAGGAGACCCCTGAAGAGAACGCTAGCATCACTTGTTATTACCCTAGTCATTCTATTTAGCAAGGTTTTTTAAAAGCAGGATGCTTAATGTGCACATCACAATTTTGGTTAGCATAAAATGGAAATGAAGCTCTGAAATTGCTTGGAAAAATAGTCCTGGTAAGGAGGGTATCTGTTTTGGAATATGGTTTAGATGAGTGGTTTCTTAGCTCGTCTAAAAACTGGTCATGGCCTGATTGATCATCATGCCATGTTCCAAAACCAGGTCCAACTGGTAGCTGGTTTGTTGCGGGCAAAAGATGAACCATCAACTATGGACCATCTAGAAACCAACTATATACCTAGGGTAACATATTATAGCCATATGTTCCTCACTTAAAAAGGCTGTCCCACAATAGCTGAGTGTCATTGTGTTGCAGCCAATTTGTGAACATTCTTTATTGGAATGAACGTTTGAGGCATTAGGACGAGACGAAGGTGAAATCTCAGTCACGTGAGAGGTTCTATTAGGTTAGGATGTCTGCTGATAGCCTTGGTTTCCCAAGGCTGGCCTAGGCTGGTCTTTGGCTGTTTTAGCTTTGGCAATGCAGCTAAAACGTAATCCCAAACTCCTTTAAAACCAGCTAACAGGCGCCCCCAACTAAGACCTGAAAAATACTTGGTTTAATGTTTTTTTTTTTTCAGTTGAGTAGCTGTTTACGTAGCTCACTAGGGTATGAAATTGACTGTTTATTTTTTTTATTTATTGTGCTGCAATAATTTTGTTTGAATTGGGTAGTAATACGGAGCACAAGGTTAATAATAAAAAAAATAAATGATGATAATCAATTATATAATTTTCAAAGAATTTAAGAATTTTATTCGAAATATTTATTATGATGTTTTTTGAATAAATCTTTTTAAACTCATTTTGTTTTTTATGTGCAGTATTTCTTTTTTATTTTATTTATCATGTAACATAAAGGCGCCACTATAGGTTTTTGAGTAGAGTTATTGTTGTTAGTAAGTAATATATATAATACTATATTAATGATGACAAGCAATTAATACTTTGTGTTTCTTTGTTACGTTGTATAGTTTTCATACATACTGAAATATTTATTTTATTTTATTTTATTTTATTTATTTTAATTTTATTTTATTTTATTTCATTTACATTATTTTAATTTTTATTTTATTTATTTTGTAATAAAGTTTGAGTGCCTCAGGTCTTACAGTGTCCTTTAACTCAACACAGAGAACAAGCTGTCTGCTCGAAGTGGAGTAACTTCTTCTATTCCCTAGGGGAATCGACCTCCAGGACTGGTGGAAGCAGGGGGGAGAGCAGGGGACTCATTTCTGCTGAGGGACACATCTTCAATCTGAAGGCGCCCAAAGAAGCTTCTAGAAGAGCTGGACGCCACGCGAGCAAGACCTCAGAGAAGAGCCTAGCCATCTCCTAACAGCCCTCAGGTCTATTAGCAAAGCAATTACTCCAAAAAATAATGAAGAATGAGACTTCATACTTTACAAGTCACATAACTCAGCTGCTCCTGCCAATATTGTATCATTAAAGTTGTTATTTTTTTTTTAATATACTGCATTTGCCCTCAGTTTTCCATGAATAGCTCCTAAACACACCTGCCATGAGTTTCATCAGTATGAAAACGAGTACATAGGTGCCTGTTGAAATCACCCACCTGCAGTTTTTGGTCCCTATGTGACAAAGACACTTCATTAGAGAGGCCTCTTCACCGTTCCTCTTCCTGTGTCCTTGACCTGAAGCACAGTTTCTCCGAGAGTGACCATGCATAATGAATCAGACCTGTGTGTGCGTGAGAGAAGAAATGAAAGTGAGTAGATATGAAAATGGGATTTCCATCTCCTGACCCTGTTTTGATTTATAGCTGTGAAGAAGAGCCTCCCTCTCATTCCTGAGTGCCGCGTATTAGACCCCCATTACGGTCATGTTCTTAATGGCTCATCAGAGTTAATGTTCGCTCTCGTTGTTGTCCTCAGGGAAGAGATGGAGTCTCAGAAACAACAGCACGATGCCAAACTCATTGCTACCAAAGAGGAAGATGAATCTCAAAATGGATAAGATGCGCCCTGGAGCTCGAGCTGAATTGGAACAGAGTACGCTCATTTAATAGCACATGCTTTTGTGTTTACACACGGGTAAGATCCTGGAAATGTGCTTTCCAGAGAGTTTTTACTCACGTCACGTTAGATTAAGGTGTCCTCACCGAAATGATAGCGTAGTCAAACCCTTTCCCTTGGAATTTTCAGGTAATATGAAAAAAAAAGTCATGCAAACTCCATATTAAATGGGCATTTTTCTCTGACCTATTTATTTACTACCTAATATCTATCCATCTATTCTCTCTGTGGTCTCTTTAGCCGTAGCCATGAAGGATGGCTAAAATTATTTTAAATTTTAAATTATTAAAAACCCATTGGTCCCATCTGATTTTTTTTTTTTTTGGTTTTTTTTTTGTACTTGCCTTGTATAGTTTTAAAGCATTTATAACTCCTTTCTAAAAAGTTTATAATGTAACATAAAACTTACATAAGTAATAAATTATTCCAATCAACACTTTAATATATATTAAGGATAGGGATAGTGGTTTAATTTAGAATGGAACGATTGCCTTTGGTGGTGCATGCCGTCGTTCAGAGTAAGAATCTAATTAAGTAGGCTGGTGTAATGAATCATATGTTTTAAGCATTGAATCCGATGAGGGTTGACCAACAATTGTGTGCAAAAGTTTTAATTGAAGAGGTGTTAAGAGACCTTGGTGAAGGAAGTGAGGTGGTGGTTGGAGGAGTTAGTAGGTGTTGTTGTTATGGGTTTTAGTATTGATTGAAGGGGATAAAAAAGGTACAGAAAAGCAAATGTCCATGTAATTTTGGTACAGTGCTGTGTTGCAAGTGTGAAAAACTTGGAAACAAAAAAGGGGGTAGAAAAAGAAGTTCCAAAAGGAAGAAGAGAAAGATCAAACGTCCGTAAAGCAAAGATCGTCTGGCCCATACTTTTCCAATGCGACAGAGGGAGCGTAAACACAATGAGAGTTTTTGTTTGCATTGAAGTGGTGTGGGACTAGAAAGGCAAGGCAATGAGAGTTCGTTGCTCAATGTTCGACTCCTTCTTTGGCCAAAGCGATGAGAATGACTTATAAACCTCTGTAAATGGCCAAACACGACTGGACAGTGGTGTGGCCAGTGGACCTCAGTAAACACGTCCCATGACGAAAGGCAATTAGGCAATGCCTGATAACCAGGTTGTTGAATAGCGATGCACAGGCAAATATAGACAAATAAGGGCAGGTAGTACAAAGACTGCACATGGATTTTAAGGAAAAACAAAGGACATGATGGGAATAGTGTGCACAGGACAATTAAAATGCTGTCATCGGTTGCCACCCTGAAGGGTGTGTCAGACATGATTGTGTTCGCTCTGGTTGCGGTAAACCCAGAAGGAGGGGATTTGGTAGAATGGGGCGGAAGCCCAAAACAGGGCATGTGGGCACCAGAGTATGTGTGGGCCGTGTGATGGAAATCATTACAGGGCGATTAGCAACTGGTTGGATACCGGGGATCTTCAAAAATATGTTATTTTATGCTTCGAGAGCAGGAAGAAAAGAAAGAAAGAAACGCATCAGGTTGGAACAACGTGAGAGTCCAGTAAATTGTTATTTTTTGTTCTTTGCTTTGTTTTTCGTTGGTGTTAGGGTGAACTATCACGTTAAGGGCATTGTAGGTCGGCTTTGTTTTGCCCATAGGTTGGCAAAGTACCAATTCGTCCAATAAAACGTACCCCGCCGAAAAGAAATTAAAAATTAGCAACGCGGAAAGTATGAAGGTGAATTAGAGCCTGAGCAGACACGCGACATGCTTGTAAATGAGAAATCAACAAGACAAGTTATTGGATTTCATCCTTGGGTCACTCCATTTCCCACAACATTTGTGCAGGGGATGGTTTCCCGGTGCCGCTGTTGACGTATATGTGGGCGTTTAACTTTGTTATTTGGCGGGAAAGCGTGGGAGCAGTCCGAGAGCTGGTTATTGCTTCAAAAATAGAGTGCTTGTAATGATTTGCGAATGTCGGTCGAGCGACCCGTATGTCAAGAGACCTACTTGTTGTTAGAAGTTCTAGAGAGCTTCAGGGGCCTAATGGTTACAGGTTTTTAAGGTCCACAGTTCGCAAGGTTTCTCAACTTAAATTCATTTATGGTGCTGTGAGGAGTTATTTAATATAAAGTTTTAATGGGGTCTAGTCCATGGAAACAGCGATTGATTGGGTTTACAATAGAAATTTTTTTCTGTTAAGAATGCCACGTGGCAAGGAATGCAATGCTTACGAAGGTTGCTAAAGCTGCGACTAGACTTTTTTTTCTGCTGGTAGGTATAGTCTTCATTGGTGTTATTTTAGTATTATTTGCTATTACAGTATTTTTTTAATAGAAAGAATGAAGAATTTATTTTTGTATTTTTGTTTGTGTGTAGTTGTTTCATTTAATTAAATTTTATTTTCAATTTTTATGTATTTATTTTTAGTAGTTTTGGTTTATGTGTTTTTGTGATTTATTTATTTAGTTTGTAGTTCGCTTTAGTAATTGTTAGTGCTCCAGTTTCAACATTGTTGACAACACCTGTATTTAACTTCCAGTAGTTGCCAAAGCAGCAGCATACTTCTATATTTATATCTATATACGCTTTACTAGTTTTATTTAAAAAAAATTTATCGCATAACAACACTTTTATTTGCGAGGAAACGATGTAAAGGTGTAAAAATGTGAAAAACAACAATATTTTAAAAGACATATGTTTTAGGCATGGTAGGCGAATGATGTAAGCCTATAGGCAAAGTCTTCCTTAATGCTGCTCCTTTCCATTAAACGCAGAAAAATACTGTTCAGGCATCATCAGAGAAACTAAATGTTTGCAGACTTTGTTTGCAAGTGTTACAACGGATTGGTTTTGTTTCATCGTTGTGCCAATCCTGTTCAGACACAGTACACTTGCATTCGCAGAGTTCTTTAAACAATCACTGACCTTCTTTATTCACACTTGAATTTAGCGTCGATTACCAAGTTACACTCACAGCTGCCCAGCACAATGAAGTTCATAAAAACTCTCAGATGGATACTCCCCCTTTCGAGGCAGGCCCGTCTAGATACATCGTGTGCTAAAATGCAACAAATCAAACTGACTCCCTGTAAGAAGTTTATAAAGGTGATAATGCCACATACAGCATTCTGCTCAGCAGAAGTGTTGGTTTAATTCACCAGCTTCTATGTAATGTGCACACCATGAGTGGAAGGAGGCAGTTGCTGTGTTTTGTGATTGTTTCTGACTTACCTATAATTTTAGAGACAAAACTGCATTAACAATTCCCAAGATGTCTGAAGAAGAAGAAGAAAAAAAAACTATTTTCAATTGTTCTGAATTGTTTGGAAGAAAGAGGAATAATGGGTATGAGACCGGGCTGGATTTGAACATGCAGCTCATCAACTTGGCCATGATTCCAACCTGTTTGCCTTGTAATTTAGCTTTTTGTCTGTTCATTTGACATATAATCCATACCTGGGGTGGCATATTTTTTATATTTTTACATAATTATGAATAATATGCTTTGTTGAACTCTATTTATGTGTGTTTGTGTGTTTGTGTGTGTGTGTGTGTGTGTGTGTGTGTGTGTGTGTGTGTGTGTGTGTGTGTGTGTGTGTGTGTGTACATATATAGCTATTGAAATATTTCTATTATAAAAAATGCATGTCCTGCACTGAAGTAGTGCACACAAAAATTTGATTTAAAATACATTTTTAAATATATGAATTTTCACTTTTAAATTCATATGAATTTGTCATTTATATTTATATCGTTCATCCTGACTGCTATATTTCATTTATAACTATTTTATACTGAATTTCATTAAATAATTTTCACAATATTATATTAGATTATATTAGATTATAATGTCATGTCATGTCATTTTTCTCATTAGAGGACCATTTACAATGAACTAATGAAGGTAAAAATGTGATGAAAATTTTGTTAAATTTAAAGAAAATTTATTGCATTTATATAAATTTGTAATTTATATTTACATTGTTAATGTTTACTGCATCATCTCTCCCTCTATGTGTGTGTGTGTGTGTGTGTGTGTGTGTGTGTGTGAGAGAGAGAGAGAGAGAGAGAGAAGATAGTATAGTTTGTATTGTAATATTTATACAGTAAATAAATTAGTAAATAAATGCTGTTCTACATTGTATTATCAATTAGAGATTTTTTTCCACCATAAACAAACAGATACATCAGCATGTGTTTTTTTAAAATATCCAATTACAACCTCAGTGCTTATTGCTGTGGTCTCAGGCGGCTTTCAAGGTGCCCGAACTCTCATTACAGCTTCCATTTCCTCTTAAGCAGCAATTAAGACAAATTTCACACTTTAAAAGGTTTCGCAGTGTCTCTGTGTGTGTGAGGTACTCCGCACTGACAGCTATTTGGGCACTTTTAGAACAGTCTGCAGCACAGACTTAATAATCATGAATTCAAGCCCAGTGCCGCACTCATGACGTCCTGCAATTACACCATATAATGTTGTCAGTTAACCTCTTCTGTGACCACTACTGCTGTGGAGCAGAGAAATGCAGGTGCATTAAAAGATCTGCGGCTCATTTAGCAGCCATTAATGATCAACGGACCACTGAGCCAGTATTCATGTATTTTAATATTTAGATGTGTGCAACCGCAGAAACCAATTGTGTCTTGTTTTTATCGGATTTGTGTCAAAAGGTCTCAGCAAAAATGTAGTCCTATGTATAAGCACAAAGCAGTACGATCATTAGTGCGTGTCTTTGTGTGTGTGTTGTGTTTTTTTTTTTTTTTTAACTGCGTGAGGAGCTGCGTGAAGAGCATGAGGAGAATAAAAGGTCAGCGCTCACTCAGCTGGCACAGAATAAAGATCAGGAGATGTGCTCCGCCAGAGAGAGCTGGCAGAGGAAGGTGGAGGACCTTCTGGAGCAGGTCAGAAACACATTCATGCATCTACTATACTAATACTGTAAACCGTTCTCATGTTGAGACCACTGTGGTCATCCTATGGGGGTCCATTGGTGCTGTGCAAGAAATGTATAAATCAGCTGAGAAATCGGTTGGTTAGTTGAGCAATTTTTTTATTAATGTGAATAAATAAATACAGCTCTACAAAAAACACAAAGCAAAAATGTCAAAATTAGATCAAATTGAATTTGTATTTTAATGTGATTATGAAGTGCTTAATTAATTGCATTTTTAGTTTTAGTACTTTTTTATTGTCAATTGATTGAATCCAGAGACAACACTTTGCTTTCAATATGATTTTTTCTCTATCTATCTATCTATCTATCTATATATCTATCTATATATATATATATATATATATATATATATATATATAATCAATATTAGTTTTTATTATTTAATTATGTTGTAATATGTTAATATGTTAATTTATCATCACAATTCAATTATGTCATTGTTCATTCATTTTATACATCCACATTTAGGCATTTGCTTGTTGATTTCTCTCAACTTGTTTATTAGTATTACAAATTATTATTGAGTGGCACAGTTGGGCCCCACAGAATCACAATTTGCATACATTACTTCTACAAAATACAGAAAATAAATACACTACCATTCAAAACATTTGGGGTTAGTAAATTCATTAAATTTTTAAAATATAATCTATTCATTAAATTTTTAAAATATAATCTATTGTTTTTTTTTTTTTTTTTTTTTTTTTTTACTATTTAGCAAAAGAAAAAAAACCTTTCTATTTCACAAAAACACTGATAATAATTCAAAATGTTTCTTGAGCATCAAATCAGCATATTAGAACGATTTCTAAATGAGGTTTCTAAATGAGCTTCTGAAAATTCAGCTTTATTATTATATGTAGTTATAAATGACAAAATTACATTTTAAAATATATCAAATTATAAACAAGTTGTTTTAAAATGTGTAATGTTATTTCAGTCTAATGCAGCCTTGGTGAGTGTAAGAGACTTCAAAAACTATACAAAATCTTACCGAGCCCAAACTTTTAAACGGTAGTGTACTTTTAAGCAAGGATAACAAGCAAGCCTCCAATTGGTTGAGCATCCTGTCCTGACCAACACAGCAACACTGATTATTTAAACCAGTTATTTAAATCTGTGTCGGCACTATGTGTTTATGTGACCAATGGCAGATGGGAGGATTGTTCAGAAAACCTCACATTGTTTTTTGCATTTCTGTTTGTTGTAGCCTGTGGCAGAGAAATTGCACAGTTCATCTTAACCATAGCAAAAGACTACATGTATTGTTGAAGCCTGTGGCACAAACAAGTCAATATGGGTAATACATGCTTTAATAAACTGCAAACCTCAAAAACACATTTTAAACGGATGAAAGCATCAGTCAAATACAACAGTAGTTGAAAACCCACCGCTCATCCTCACTTTAATATTACCAGATATTGCAGATGTATCCTTGGGTTGCCCTCTGTGCATTTCTCATATGCTGAACCCTCATATCTGCTGACTTAGTTACAGACCGCAACCACACACAGTTTTCTGTAATCAAATCAGGCACAAAAACAATACAAAATCCATATACAAGCTTTTTCAGATAACTATTTACAGCAGTGTATGATTATTCTAAATAAAAGTATGACCCTGAAACCAAAAAATTATGTAAGAAAGTCATATTACCAAACAGCTTTTTTCAACCATGAAGCTCTCAGTTATTTTATATGGAGGTAGAGGTTTCGGTTTTGTACATGATATGGCCATGGTATGCGAATTGTGCAAGTTATTTTCAAAAATGTTCAGTGCATTAATTGAACATCCACTTTTTTGAAAATGCACTGGAGTTAGTATACCGGGCACGTACTTCTGACTATTGTCATTGGACTTTCAATGGGATGCAGTAAACCTAATCTTGCATATAATATTGGATGAATAATATGCAATTTGGGATTTATCCTAGTCAGTAATCATTTCTACGACTAGAACAATGTGTACCACTGCAGTTTGTATTGCTGATATTACATTATTTCATCTGTCTCATATGATTTCAGGTTTGTGGCGGCTATACAATAATCAGACACATTGTAACTTACAATTCAGTTGATTTGCTTTTAAACTGTGGGTCATGTGATACACTCACCAATCAGAAATTCTCTAGATGCCTATAATGATCATTTTCAGCTTTAATCACAAGATTATGACAAAAGCCAGCAGTTCAGCCTTGCTTCAGTATAGTCATTAGCTCCATTCAGTGACCTCCTGGTGTCTGGACTTTGTTTTTATAGCTAATTATTTTTCCATGGTCTACTTGTCCTCGTCTAGAGTATGGAAACAGAATATTACTGATGGAAAAAAGAAAACGGGCTGAAAAAAATGACACAGTGGCGGAAGTATTTCAGATTCTCTGTTTGAGACTGTATGCAAGTTCCTATTTAAAATCCACTTAAAACCTCAAGGGACCGCAGGCATTTTTTTCTCATGACAGAGCATAAATCTTCCAGCACCGTTTCAGAAATGCATGTTATTAATGCATCAAATCATAAGGTGTATTGAGAAGGAGTATGCTATTACATTGCTAAGCATTCGATCTTGTGGTTTTTTTGCATCACTAGAGATGAGAATATCAGAGAGCCAAGAACAGAACAACCTAGCAACCACATAGAAACATCACAACAGCAACTAAGCAGTATGGTAGTAAGTTTAATGTAGACAAGCACCATTTCTTTTGAAATTAATGATTCATGTTAGTCCATGTCTTTTATTATGACACATAACTTTCCTGTTCACAATTATTTTTATTTATTTTAAATGTATCATTATATTTATATTATTAATTATATTTTTATTTATTTAAAAAAAATCTTTATTTTAATTACATTTTGAATCTGTCATTGCTGATCACTTTTGGGGAAATGTAACGAGTTTACAATATTGTGTATTTCAATTATTTATATGGAAACTAACTTACTTTTTTTCTCTCTCATGTCAACTGGCTCTCTTCTCCAGAGTGGGAGTGTGATACTTGGCTTGCTGTCAGTTTTTATATTAGAAATGCTATTTTTTGCTGTGAACAAGTGATTTGTGCCAAATTAGTTTGCATACTTTTTTTTAATGCAGATTGCAGGAGACATTGTTTCACACACCTCAGGTGTGTGTGTGTGTGTGTGTGTGTGTGTGTGTGTGTGTTGTGTGTGTGTGTGTGTGTGTGTGTGTGTGTTTTATGCACCCAAATGTTACAAACATGTCTTTTTTTGTGGTTTTAATTTGAATTTTAATTTGAAAAATTAATTTGTGGCATCTGTACCTGTGGGGTCAAGGTTGCAAAAACGGCTACTTTGAGTCTCAAAATTAAGTTATTTTTTCCACTAAAAATAATTAGAACAAATGGATTCAACTCACTCGGATTTAGTTTATTTTACCAGCTGTATTTTGACAATTTAAAAACACGCTTATTGGGTTAGGTGAAAATAAAATATTACTTGCAACACATTACCCCCTTTTTCATTTTCAGCGTCATTAGATTATTTGTTTGTTTTCTTTATTATTAATGTTGTTTTTTTTTTTTATTTACTTGTATGTGTTTGTTGTTTGTTTGGCACCGGAGGCCTCTTTCTTTCTCAGAGCTCTAAATGTGTCAGAGCAAGTCTTACTGCAGTGGCAGGATCTGTAGAGCTTATTGGAGAAGCGATTACAGCCACTGCAGAGACGTCTTCAGCTTCACCCATCAGCACTCTCTAGTGCACTACAGTACATGCATCAGAGTGGAGCACGAAACCTCCACGCACTGCTGGTGTCTGTTCACATTATATTTAGTGGTGCTTGCTGAGAATCTTAAAGACACGATGAAATGGAAGTAGCGACAAATCTATTCTTACATATCGTGACTTACAATCCAAGGAAATTGAGTAATATAAACTGGGAATTGTTTTTTTAATCAGTACTTGATTATCTGGAGGAAGATCTGAGTAAAAGCTTGAGGTTGATTGTAAGAAAGGGACGGAGTTTAAGTGAATAAAAAAACACTAAAAAAAAAGTTTTGAGTGAAAGATTATTAGGTTTTTTTTTTTTTTTAATATTTTTTCAGTCTTTGTACTTCAAAATTTCACATTTATTCAATGTGTATTTTTTTCTTTGTAAAAATTTCTGAGTGAAAATTTTTGAGTGAAAGGTG
This sequence comes from Cyprinus carpio, assembly GCF_018340385.1. Classification (NCBI taxonomy): domain Eukaryota; kingdom Metazoa; phylum Chordata; class Actinopteri; order Cypriniformes; family Cyprinidae; genus Cyprinus; species Cyprinus carpio. The sequence continues at coordinate 1,156,924 of NW_024879356.1, forward strand.
TAGTTTCAGTTCAGTTTTGTTTCTATCAGGTCTAAATGTGAGTTTATGGCCAATTTTGTTTAGCAATTTTGTTGTGCGCTTTTGTCGTTTTTTTATACTTTATAAGTTTTATTTTATATTGTTTATGCCACCAGAGAGAAGTCTGTCGTTTCATTGGAAGATTGTGCTATGAAATTTTGACATAAATATGTGGCCAAGAGAAATGTTAAACAATGAGATTAAAAAAAAGGAATGCACAATAAGAAATCATTTAGAAAATAGGGTAAATTTTCATTTCATGCTGTGTTTTTCACCTGTTAGACCAGATGTGCGCAAAATTTAAGACAAAGAGGCTGAATCAAACTTACTGTACTTGAGGGGCGTGGGCCAAAAATAAATACAGCATTATATCCAACTATATTATATTAAATGTTTTACATTTTAAAACATTTTTATATAATGTTTAAATAATTTTAATAAATGCAAAAATAAAACTAAAAATATTAAAACAAAAATATAAATTAGAAATTATATGCTTTAATGCCATGTTTTCTCTTATTTTTGTCCCCTGTGTGGTTTGCCTGGTTGGGCCAAAACAAATAAAATAAATAAAGTCTCAGATCTTGAGACCAGACCTTCTAAAAGCTTTTTTAATTTGAGGCAATGTAGAAATGTGCTGTGTTGGGGGCCCCTGGGGCACTAAAATATCATAGCGGCCTGTTGTAGGTTTTTATGACGACTAAAGTTATGGCTTCAAGTTTTGCAATAGCAAGCTCTTTTCCCGATTTCTTCAAATGTAAAAATCTACTTTTAACATGACGACTTGCGTTCATCTTTTTGTTAGTGTCAGCAGTGCAGCGGCTGGGATATGAGCAGTGATATCCTAGGCATATTGGAACCACTTCCAGTCGGCTTGAAAATGAAATTATTTGTTGATGCGCCGACAAGTGCAGCATCGTTTCATTGCCTTCACAAGTCTCAAGTTGTTGGCGGGTACGACACAGAAAAACTCTCTCCCTGTCACCCTCCAGTCATGAGCGACTCCTCTAATGAGGCTAGGAGGCCAACGAGTGGGCCGAAGCCACTGAAACCTCCAGTTTCTAACATATCGATTGGTGTGAGGAGAGCGTATCTGGCGCTGACCGTCTGACTTCTCTCACCTCGTCCCAGACTGAGTCCTCATTCAGTCCTTGGCTGACATGGCTGCTAGACACAAATTCGCACCCCACATACTCAGCTCACGGCTCTATTCACAGAGGAAGACTAGAGCCAATGTGTGTTTGCACACACAAGCCTGCTAACAGTTTGTGGAAATAGAAATGCTGTGACCTTGAAAATGAATGAAGATTTTCCATCATTACCATTTTCCTGTATCTTATCTTGTAGTCTCTATAAGGAGCATGTTTTACACAGTTTAGCTAATTAGTGGTGCTTGCTAAGGGAAGCGTCACTATAACTATTGGTCATACTTAAAGGAATATTCAGGGTACAATATACGCTACGCTTAATCGACCAAATATGTAGCATAATGTTGATTACCACAAAAATAATTAAGAAGTGTTTGGAGGATTATGTGTAAATGTAAAGCTTACAATTTTCTAAAAGCCCTTTATTTACATAAATTTTTCTGTTAAAACATTATTTTAACAGTAAATCTGTTTAAATCATTGTTACTGTAAATCATTTTTATTGTTGTTTTAGCTTTTGGAATTAGCTTTTGATTTTATATTTCAAGGTTTTTTTATTTCTTGTAATTTTTTGTGCTTTAGTCCATTTTATTTTTTATTTATTTTTAATTTTTTCTAAGTTTAGTTTTAGGTTTATTTATTTACAGATAGTAAACTTCTCAAATTTTTCATCTCTAATTTTTGTTTAGTTTTTTGTCTCATTTTATATGTTAATATATAATATTTCATTTAAGCTTTTATTTCAATAATTTAGTTTCCTTTTTTTAGGTTTTTAGTTAATGATAATAAACTTGCTTTTCATGGTGGCAAAGTTGCAAAATTGGATATTACACAGAAAATATTTGTAAGAAATTTTTTCAGTTTTTTTTTTTTCAATTATATTTTAACATTTACAGTTTTACCCAATTCACTTGCCATTGTAAGTACCTGATTTTAATTACTTTACTTTACTTTATTGAAGGACAAGTGGAATACCAATATTATTCCACAGATTTGGTTGAGCTTAACTTGCATTAAACCCTGAATAAGGTTTGTTTAAAGTTAATGGTTCATTGTTGGTGTTGTACAGTGTTGCCGTTTTTTGCCATTTTTTAAAAGATCATTCCATTTGCTTTCTGTACTTTTTTTTTCTTGATATGCTTGTACCCAGTGTCTCCTACTTCCTTTGTGCAGATTTCCTTGCTGAAACAGAGCCTGGAGATGCAGCTTTCCCAATCCCAGCATTCCCTGCAGCAGCTGCAGGCACAGTTCAGTCAGGAGCGAGAGCACCTGGGACAGCAGCTGCAGGAAATGGAGCTGGAGCATCAGCGCAGGGAGCAGCGGCTGCAGGAAGCCCATTGCTGCGCTATGCAGGACATGGAGGAAGTGCAGGAAGCCCACTGTTGAGGTATACAGGACATGGAGTAATCTCCCACCTGTCTCACGCAGAGAGATCGCTCTGACCCGTATGCACGCTCTTATCTTTTCCTTTCACCTCCTAGCTCTCTGTTATTTGAGTTTTTATGACTCTGTGTTCCACATCCAGCTGACACAGAACAGCTTACGCCATTTACGTTCAGTGGATACTCTCCAAAATGGCACTAGGTTAACACGGAGGTGACGAATAGTTGAACAAAGTCTTTTTTTTTTCTTTTGTGCACAAAAAGTATTCTCGTAGCTTCATAAAATTACGGTTCAACCCCTGATGTCACATGGATTATTTTACTGACCTCCTTGCTATGTCTCTGGACCTTGATCGTGTAAGGATCGTCTATGGGAGGGTCAGAGAACTCTCAGAATGCATCAAAATATGTTACATTGTGTTCCAAAGATCAACGGAGTTCTTTCTGGTTTGGATCAACATGAGTAATTAATGACAGAATTTTCCTTTTTAAACTATTAACTATGACTTTTGTCTCAATAAACCTCCAAATTGGCTGCTTATTAATAGTCAGTAAGGTAGTTGTTATATGGGTAGGATTAGGGATGTAGAATATGGTTTAATTTTTTATTTTATTTTGCATATGTACAGTATACACACACATCGATATATATTATAAATTATCATTATATATGTTATACTATATATATATATATATATATATTAATATATATGAGTATATATACTTTATTTACATATTTGTCTGTTTTATTTATGTAAACAGATATTGACAGTAGGATTATTCAGTTTTCTATATAATATATATTAACTTGGGTTATTAAAATCTGTTGATGCTGGTCTGATCGCTGTTTTTTTTTCAGTGGACTGTTTGTATGGCTTTGAAATGAATGACTTGTGTTGCTTACATCAGCAAGGGTTAGATTATATTGATGTTTTTTTTTTGTACAGTAACTGGTCACTGGTGTGTAACATGTTTTATTTGCTCACCAAAGCCATTTTTATTTGTATCTGCTGCTTGGCGACTATCCATTTTCAGTCTTTGTGGATTGTGGATGAGACTTTATAGCGATTGTCAAGTCTGACTACATGAGATCACATCCACTCCAACTTCTGTTTGCTGCTGAAGCTCTTGCCTTGTACAGAGCCAGCCAAGCAATTGCGGACCGTAATCCTGTCAGCCTATATGTCAGCTTGTTTGTTTGATGGTTAGATTGTCTTTGTTTGACGTAAGGCAATATTTTTTTTCTGTAATAGATTTGATTTGGTGTGGTGGGTCTGATATGGATCAGGCCCTGCCCACAGCACATCTCTCAGGTCCTTCTCTTCCCCCTATCCTGGAATAACCTGCTCGCTTTTGGCTCTCCTGTCTGTGGGTTAGTAATGGCTGAGCGCTTGCTGTCAAAGGCTTTAATGTCTGCTTTATCCAGTACCTGGCCCCTGACGACTCCAGGGGAGAGAAACTCTCACTCTGACTGGAAATGATTACCTTGAGCTGGGCTGAAGTGGCTCCACACCGCAGGCGCGGGGATGAAGGCTGCGAGCTGGGATGGCGGGAGGAGACCGCTTGAATAAATGCTGATAAGTTGAGATTGACTCACCAAATGCAGCGTCAGTCAGAATCACAGGCTTCACTTCACTGTTTTAAGAGGTAGTGGAAGCAGTCGGGCTGCACAGGCCTGTTGTGATGACACTAAATGGAAAAGGCTTAGCTCATGAATATTAATTAGGCCACGGACACATCATTTTATATGACCTGTTACTGGTTTTCGATTATAATTAGTGAAGAGTAACTAAAATTATATATAATCATGAGTTTTCCGCCTTTACAGACCCAGGAACCTATTCATGGATGGATGGATAGATAGAAGAAAAAACTGAACTAAACTAAAATTAAAATTAACCTAATAATTAATATTTGCTTTAAAAAATGACAAAAGCATATAGCAAAATGACTGGAAATTATCTTAAAAGAGAAAAAGAAAAATAATAATCTGAAAATATAAAAATAAAAGCTAATTCAAATATTACTAAACACTAATAATAAATAAATTATAGTATGTAAACAATACTAAAATAACACTGATGACAACCGATGGCAGTAAGCAGGGGACCCTAAAATAGCTGTGTGTGTGTGTGTGTGTGTGTGTTGTGTGTGTGTGTGTGTGTGTGTGTGTGTGTGTGTGTGTGTGTGTGTGTGTGTGTGTGTGTGTGTGTGTGTGTGTGTGTGTATATATAAATACATTGTGTGTGTAATGAATAAAAATTGTGGAAGTAAATTCTTAAAAATATTAACTATAATAAAATATATGATTACATATAATAGTAACATATAATAATATTATATTATAATATAAAATTTTATAACAAATAAAAATAATAGTATTACATAAGTTATATACAGTATGTATAACAGATGTATGATAGTACAGAAGTATTTATTTGTTTGTTTGTTTGTTAAAAAGAAATTATTTTATTATATTATTATCATACTATAAATTACCAAAATGTGAGATCTCAATGCATCCACCATGACTGACGGCTGTGGTCAGAATTCTTGAGCATTTATTTGCTGGTTGAAATGGGCTCTAAATCGTAATTTATTAAGCCAGTGGCTTGATTTGCTGTTTATTTCAGGAAAACTGCTGTGTAATGGATTTCATTGCTCCATGTCACAGCTGGTTCCTGGACACATTATGTGTGACCTCTATTACTGATATGCCCCACCGTCCAGGACAGGACCACACCTGGCAGTATGAGTCTCGGCCACCAGCTGTCAATGGATGGAGAACGGAGGGGATTGGTTTATCTGCCAGTGATGGCATTAGGAAACATTAGGCACAGAGGTTAACTGTGTTTTGTTAACTCAGTTTGCCACAGAGACCTGCTGTTTTGTTCTCTAATCTAATATTAAACTGCTAACCAGAAGCCTAAATCAAAAAGCCTAACCTGATGTTACAGTTATTCATATTGGCTTTGTGTTTGTAATTGATTTTGTATCTTTTGCTATTTACTAATTTTTGTGTTTAAGCTGATAATTGTTTACCAGCACACTTATTACATGAACCCCCTTGAGCAACCTGATGTTAGTATAGTGAACCTTGTGATGCTTCATCCTACAGCCTTTTGTTATCTTACAAGATCTTTTACCATTGGGCCTATTTAGGGATTAGAATATTAATAAATATTTCATACTTTGCGGTTTTACCCACTTTAATTATGAACAGATTATTTCCAAAATTATTTCAAACTAAATAACTAAATAAATATTTAAAGAAACTGTTAACTATACAATTAAATAGTTAATGAAAACATAAAAAAGCATTAAATTAAATAACTGATTCATTATTAAAACACCTAACTGATTTATTAAATGAATTATTATAAAAATTAATAAATTGTATTTAATTTCAGCATTAGTTTAACTTTATGAGTCATTCTTATCATTACATTTAAAAATTAAAATGTAAAAATTAATGCTAAAATTAAATGCAATGGACATATAATAATTTGTTTGTATTTCATTTTAGCATGAGTTTAATTTTATTAGTCATTTTTTGTGATCGTAGAAAATGTAAAAAATGTAATGCTACAAATATAATTTTTACTGTTTTTTGTTTTAAATGTTTTTTGTTAACAGTTTTGTATTTCACAATTTATTTAATTATTTAACTTGAGTCATTTGGCGTATTTAATTAGATCAGTGAGCTAATTGGTTAAAAATCACTCATTTGACACAACATGGGTGATCCACGATTTATCAGGTAAAATTAATGCTTGTGATTTCATATTTGGTTTTCATAATAATAATTATTTAATTTTCCCAGTTATCAGCAAATAATAAATCTGTATGTTTATCTCTTATTAATCTATTCTATCTATTTTTCCATCTATATCTATTGATCTATTGTCAATTCATTGTCAGAGAGTCATCATGGTGTGTTGGCTGTGGTTATAGACATATGAATAATTACCATATAATTGGTGCATAGTGGATATAAAAAATCTGACACAGTAGTAATTTGCGCATGTTGATGAGTTTCCCTGCAGCACAGGCAGATGTGATAATTGCAGTATATGAGTTTTACCCAGTTGCCATGCCATTAAAATAAGCCTCTTCATGACCTTGCTTCATTCATGTAATGAGTGGAGATCCAGCAGAAGGCTTTTGAAATCTCATTTAATAGCTTTCTGCTCCAGAGCACCATGTCTGAGGTAGACGTGCCAACACCAGGAGCCGATTTATTGACTTGTGTTTAATTATCATCAGCGGTTCAGTGTGGTAATATCTCACACCAGCCACACCACCATCTCTCTCTCTCTACTCACAAACGTCTCAATATTGAGCATCGCTTTTTTGAAGTCAGGCGAAGGAACGCTCCTCTGCTGCTAATGGGCTCAGCAGCACTGCGGAGGAGAAAGACGGCATCAGTCTTACCCCTCGCCACTCTGTCCTCAGAGACGAAAAATGAGCGTGCGTTCCTTCTTCTGATATCCCACTCCAACAGGCAAAAGATCCAGCTCAGCTCCCTCCTGTAGCTTTTGGCTGATATCAAGCACTGCTTTTTACCCGGCCGGAAAGAACAGGCCAAAATCCTGCAGCTACCACAGTAGGTAAAAACGCTTGTGTGTGCCCATCCTCGACCGCATGCCGGCCGAGAGCATATGGACCTGATGAGTCACTGTGGCTAAAGGAGAAGAAATCTGAAGATACTTGGACATTTCAGAGCTGCCTTTTACTACCCTCTGTTTGCTTTTTTCAGATGTGGCTCGTCTATAGAAGCCCATCTCTGAGACGGAATAAAACAAATTAAAAGGTGACTGTGATGTTTTTATTTCACAAATTTGGGCTTTTTTCTTGCAATATTAATTTATATCTTACAATTCAGACTTTTATCTCACAATTCTGAGAGAAGATGTAAGAATTGTAAGATATGAACTCAGATTTGTGACAAATACATTCTGAATTGCGAAAAAGTCACAGTATAAACTTGCAGAAAAAAAGCCAAAAAATCACAATTGAGAAAAATGTCAGCATTGTGAGATACAAATTTGCAATTACCTTTTTATTTTATTCCGTTGCAGAAAAAAACTTGAATTGCAAGATGTAACCTCAGAATTCTAGAAGAAAGATTTCTCGATATTCCGAGTTTATATCTTGCAAATCTGAGTTTGTATCTCACAATTCTAACTTTTTCCTCAGAACTGCGATATACAGTATACACTCAAATTTGCGAGATATGAACTCTGAATTGCGATAAAGTCACAATATAAACTTGCAGAAAAAAAACCTGAAAATCGCAGTTGAAAAAAAAACATTTGCAATTACATCTTTATTTAGAGATATATAATTCACAGTTGCAAGAAAGAAGTCTGAATTGTGAGATTAAAAGCTGCAATTAACTTTTCATTTTGTATCCCGTGGTGGAAATAGGCTTCAATATACTCATCCAAACGTATAGCATTTACAATCTATTCCTATTTTGAATCATTTGTTATTAATTTATTTTGAAGCAGCTGCACCTGATTTAAGTCTCGTCATACATAGTGTACTATTATAAGAATTACTGTGAATGTTTGGCAAGTCTAAAAAGAAACCTGTTTTGAGCTTTTCCAAAGTTGAGTAGTCCTGACTCAAAGCATCATAAAAACTGTTGAAATGGAAACAGAAAGCCGGTTTCCAGATCTTTTATGAGGGGATAAACTACATTAAGTGCCTACCAAAGCTAAATAAATCTAGTTTGAGAAGACAGGAAAGAGATGTTTTATATCCTGCCTCACCTGGCCATAGGGCAGTGGTGAAGCATTGCAGAGCTCTTATATTTCGGTATAGCCACCTTTCACTGGTATTGATCACACAGTTTCCCCCCTACAGCCTCTAGTATATTCTTTTGGATATATTCTAAGGGTTTTTCAAACCTACTTTTATTTTTCATCCTTTAGGTGTTTGAGATTCATTTTTATAATAGAGCATACTGTACATCGAAATTCTAGAATTTCGTATTTCGAATCAGTATTAACTGCTATACTTATTTAACACTTTAAGCTATCAATATAAAGTGCTATCAATATAACTGTTTCAATATAAACCTTCACATTTATAGTGGGTTGTTTTCTGTGCTTCAGTGTTTGAGGGGGATTCTCTCATTTATCTGAAAACCGTGTGAGTGTTGAATCCTAAAATAACTCACTAATTAATGCACAAGCTTTATTGGCAGGGAAAGAAGCGAAGTGTAATTTTTCCCACTCCAGATTCATTTCCACATAAGGAATGTGACATCATCCTCGTAGCACTTGAGGAGGTGAAAATGGCACTATGACATTAGAGTGGGAAGAAATGTGTGGAATAAACATCACAACTCTGCATTTGTTTGTGTGTGTGTCTGTGTGTGTTTGTGACTGCTGTAGTCATTCAGATTAAAGCATCCTTCTGTAGATTCTGTAGTTTTTCTCAAGTGTGTGTGTGTGTGTGTGTGTGTGTGTGTGTGTGTTTGTGTGTTATGCAGCTCAGGCCGCTGTTGTCCCTGATAGTTGTCTGAATGACGGAAATGACCTGACCTTTTCAGTTTTACTGAGCCATCGGGCTGCAGGGGGGGTCAGCTTACTCTGGAGAAAACAGAAACTCACAGAACTGACACCACAGCCGTTTGATGCATGATGTTTCTTTAGCTAGCAAAAGATGTGTCAGCAACACACTCCACACAATATGGACCTTGAATGATTCATTACGAGTATAAGCAAAATTGTCACTGAATATTTTTGGTATCATCAGCCAACATTATTTCTCTGTTTCAAAAATATGTGAGCTGCCTTTCTGGCTGATAGATGATACTAGCACATATAAATATTGGGTGAAATGAATGATGTACTGTTAGTAACCATCTCACGATTTGGAACAGAGCTTGGGAAAGATACTTTGAACCTGTGGCATAGCATAGATCACATGCTTTCACAAATCTAGCTCGCAACATTTCTTCCTTGCAGTCCCACTTATTTACTAATTTCTTGTCATTTCTCTTTTCTATATATTTTCACGTTTTCACCTGCAGAGTAGCATCCAAAAAGTAAAGTGTGCTGGTAGCAGCCTCATGCTGTGGGGCTGTTTTTTTTTAGCGTCAGGAACTGAGGGACTCGTCAGACTAGAAGAAAAGCTCAATGCACCAAAATATTGAGGTAGCCTTAATGAAAACCCAGACCAGGGAATTCAGAAACTCAGACTGAGCAAAAGATTCACATTCCAACAGGACAATGAACCTAAACACACAGCAAGAGTGGCTTATAGGCAACTCTGTGAGTGTCCTTGAGTGGCCCAGCCACAGCCTGGGATTGAACCCAATCATATATTTCTGGAGAAACCTGGAAATGTGCGTCTGCCCCCATCCAACCTGACAGAGCTGTATATGTATTTCTTGTTTATAATCCTCTCAGGACTGTATTGTTTTAAATGAGTCATATTGAACAAATCTCTTCAAGACCATGTGGTATGTTTTTGTGTCTCAGTTCATCTGTGTTGATCTTCCTCATCAGTTGTTTTATTTTGATCTCTGCATTAAAGCGGCTCAGTTCCCAGCATTCTTCTGCCAACTGGCTTGGTGCAGTCCGTGTTTACTGAAGCGGTTGGTCTAATTTTCTGTTCCCTGTCATTCCCTAACCCACTTCCTCTCGCATCCGCACCCCACTCTGCTGGATATCACTGACTCCAAAGTGACTTTCAGTGGAGGCAGGTGCCCTGCATTACCCCTCATTATGTCAGTGTATCTCCAGCGCTCAAACAGCTCCATTCTCTTAATCTAATTCAGGGTGCTGTAATTTGCATTCCTCTTGCTGGGCGCTAGACGGCAACCATCCAAGATCCTTAACAAGCTTGCGGAGATGCTTAAGTGCCTTCTGATAGAGTAATAATTCCTGTGATTGCCAGTTGTTTGAGAAATACGCTACACTTACACCTGTGTTCCTGGCTAAGTGTTTTGCATATTTTTGGCAAGTGCACCTGTTGCAATTCTTATTCACCTGCTTAGACCTGCAAAAAGACCTGCTTGGACTAGTGTGAATTTCATGCTGGTCTTTATTTCTGGTTATTTTTTTGGTTTGGTTCTGGTTTAGCCATCCAGTTCACCAGAAGAGTGCAGGTTAGGTGAATATTGTAAATTTGATGAAATTTGGCATTGGTTGAGCAAGTTGGTCATACTGTTTAATGAACAGGTTTTTGTTGATTAAACTGGTCAGTTTTTATGGTTTAAGTTTGAGCAAGCCTGTTCTTTCTTGGTTAAGCAACCAGATTTTATTTTATTTTATTTTATTTATTTATTTATTTATTTTTAAATTTGTTGTAGTGTTTTTAGGGTTTTTAGTATTAATATGTTTTAAGTATTACAACTTATTTATACTAAAAGCATATAGCTTTAGATTATAAAGAATTATATTTTATTTATAATAACTACAAGCCCTTGCTGTTGTTGAGCAAATGGATGTAGGTAATTTAGGTATTATTATTATTTTATTTTATTTTTTATTGTAATATTAATAAGTTTAAAGAGTTAAATACATATATGAACCATTCTACAGAATCCAAATATATATATAGATATCCAATATATATATATATATATATATATATATATATATATATATATATATATATATATATATATATAAATGTGTATGAAAATTGTATAATATCAAAGGTATACACATTTCTAGTAATTGTGCAGTTAATTCTCATATTCAAATATATACAGTATATAGAAAGAAAATATAAAATAAAGTTTGTTTTTTTAACATCACCTTTTAAAAGAATCAAAAAGATACTTTGACAATGAAAAAAAAACAACAATGGAGAAAAAAATACAAAAATCATTTCAATATAATTTTCAAGTTGAAATTGAATTAAAAAAAAAAGAAATATCTCCCTTTGGAGTGGACTTTGAGATTTGTAACTTTGTAGATCTTTTTTTATGCCCAAACATACACACTACACACTGACAAAAATTCAAAAACTGGTTTTGTTGTTTTTCCAAGTGATGTTTTTGTCTTTTGACTTTTGGGCATGTAGTCCTCAATCCAGGTTTATGCTTACCATATATATTTAAATGTGTTTTTTTTTTTTTTTTTTTTTTTTTTTTACTGTTTTGTACAAAGGCCCTGAAGGGCAAAGTAAAACATTTCTGAAGTTTCTCCTTGAGTCATGTTCTTACATTATTTTGTGTTGTGTGTAGCAGGAAAAATAGGCAAGAAAAACATTTCAATGATTTTTCATTTTCTTTGCTTTGATTTTTCATTCCCCCCCACATACGCAAAATGTCCAGGAAGGGCAATGCATTATTTTTTTTTTATATTCTAACTGGAGTGAGTGCTATGAGAGACATGAAAGAAGCATCAGTATATTTTCATAAGTCAAATATACTGTTAATGTAGATTGTACATTTGTCTACTCTAATGAACTGGTGTGTGTGTATGTGTGTGCAGGAGCTTGAGGAGCGTCTACGGCAGCAGCACCACATGGAGCTTCAGACTCTGCGAGAGGCTCACAGGCAGAACATTGAGACTTTGAAACAGCAGTCAGAGCAAGAGCTGCAGACCCTCCGCTTCGAACTGGAGGATGAGGGCAAGGCCATGTTGGGTAAAACAGACACACATTCATTCACAGACCTGCTGTATAAAGCCTTCAGAACCTGTTATTATTTACTCATGGTCAAATGCAGTCTTTAGGACTGAATGTCTGCACTGTCATCTGTCATTTTGTGAGTGGTGAATTCAGATCCATTTGCTGAGACAATAGAGTCAATATCTGTAATATCTATATTGGTTTCCATGGTAATGGCTTATGCTGCAGCGAAGGAGTATCTGTTATGATGAAAAAAGGACAAAAAGCTTGAGCCCAACCGATATATCTTTTTGCCGATTTTATAGGCCGATATGAGCATGTCGCAGATATATCATTATCGGCGAATATGCCGCTGATATGAACAGTTTTTACAGAACATAAAACACAGATAAAATGCTTGTAAATGGTATAATTACATAGTTTGTCCAGCAGAGCATGCTCCATTGTTTGCTACTGGTGACCTGGATGAAACTCTTTAAAGTTGAAGTTTATGGAACACCACTGAAACTTTGAACGGCCATATCTCCGTAACGGCGCGGCGGATCCGCACCAAATTCGGGGGATCCCTTCAGCTCGAGTAACCTTCTCGAATGGCGAGTCTCGAGGCCCCCTTTCAAATGAGACCACCCCCGCGTCGATAGCCCCGTTGTCCAGGAGTTACAGGCGGTTAAATTCGCAGTCGGGCACCGACCAATCTGGCCACCACTTTCACTTCAGTAAGGAGGTCTCCTGTTCAGGCAGCAGCATTGAAGCTTTGTCCACAGGTTATTCAGTGATATTCCGCCATGATTCCAGTTCCAAGGGAACTGACACGTTACATTCAAAGGGCATTAAAGTGCACAAGACGTGCATTTAAATTGTATTTATTTACAGCGGTATATTATGTCACACTTCACACTTCTCTAGTAAGTTTCATCTGTGTGTGAAGACAGTAGTGCAAATCAGTGAATGAATGTTGCGAAGTGAAATAAACTTCAGTGGAATAAACTTCAAATTTACTGTGCAGTGTGCTGATGTCAGACTCATTTTGCATTATAAAGTTTATTGTAAAATTGTTAAATGCCCTGCCTCCATTACATATCTTTGTCACAAGTGTTCGTTGTTTTACTCCCTAATATCAGTATCGGTATCGGCCCCCAAAAAACCCATATCGGTTGGGCTCTGCAAAAAGCTATCCATTTTGCCACTGCCTATAGAAACTCAAATTGAAATGTCTGTTTAGACTGAAATGTATTTGCAAAAAAATATTTCAGGAAATTAAAAATCTTTTGTGTGTGTGTGTCAGTCTCAACTGGAAAATCTGGAAATATGATGTGGTCCAACACTGCATGATTTACAAAGTTCAAATTAAAATTTAATTTATTCAGCTTTATTAAAATTTGATTAAAGTTGCTCGGTTATGCTCCAATTTATGCCCATCATAGCTTGCAAAATGCTCAAAAAATGTGCTATATATCTGGATATATCTCATGAGTTGGTTTCATGGAGCTGGGGAAAATAAAGCTAAAACAAGAAATAATATGGTAAATAATTTACTTGTCAAGAGACAATTGAAAATAAAATGGTTTCCTTATTCGTCCTGTGCAATGATAATAATTTAGCATTTTGTTGGTAATATTAATAAATGTTAATAAATTTACTTATACACCAAGCAGTGTTGGAACTAGATGTTGAATGTAAAACCTCAGAGTTCTACAGCTCTAATTATAGCTCAATCTCATTGAAATAAGGTATAATTGGAAGAAACTGGAAAGGAGCATAATGAGGGAGCACTGACAGGAAATTGCAGGTGGAGGAACGAGTGTCACTTCCATTTCCACCCTTTAACGTTTATGCTTTAGGGAGAGTTGGAGATGGATGATTTTTAATTCAGCTCCAGACAGCAGATCATCTCCCTGGAATAGTCCTGTTTTTCATTCCCTATGTCTCTCTCTTTCTCTTGTTCTCCTCTCAGCATCCCTGCGTTCAGAGCTGAACCATCTTCACGCATCAGCCATCGAACATATGCGTCAAACCCATCAACAGGAAGCAGCGGCTGCCAAACAGGAACTGGAGAACGCTCTGGAGCAGAGCAGAGTAAAGGTAAACTTCTTCCACAGCAGGGTTATTATATTTCACAAGAAGTGTATTATTGTGGTGTCATCGATTTTAGATTTGCTCATACATGTCACATACAAAAAGCAGTAATTGGTTGTTTTGCATTTCAATCAAATGCCGTCCTTCTCTCTAATTTGACGTTTTTGTTTTTACTTAATACACACTACCGTTCAAAAGTTTGGGGTTCGGAAATCTCTTACGTTCGCAAAGGCTGCATTTATACAGTAATAATACTGTAATGTTGTGAAATATTATTACAATTTAAAATTGCTATTTTCTATTTTAATATATTTTAAAATTCAATTTATTTCTGTGATGTAATGCTGAATTTTCAACATCTTTACTCCAGTCTTCAGTGTCACATGATCCTTCAGAAATCATTTAAATATGCTGATTTGCTACTCAAGGATCATTTTTTTAAATTATTATCAATGTTGAAAAAAGTTGTGCTGCTTAATACTTTTCTGGAAACTGTGAAACATTTTTGTTTCAGGATTCTTTAATGAACAGAAAGTTCAAAAGAACAGCATTTATTTGAAATATGAATGTTTTGTAATATTATAAATGCCTTTGCTGTCACTTTTTAATCAGCTTTTTAAAATCAAATGTAATGCATTCTTTTGAATAAAAGTATATACATTTTTTTAAACTTACTTTTGAATGGTAGTTGGTTATTCAATACACAGAAACATAAAATTAAATGTTCATTCATGTGTATTCAGTTTTAAGTATTCATTCACATTAGAGTAGACATTATATTTTATGTCTTTTTAAATAATTATTTAAACTAATTATCTGCGAGTATTTTTGCTGTAGCTTCAGTGTATTCCCATCATTCCCCGACTGTCTTCTATACAGTCCCATTGTCTCTTAATGGAGACAGAGACAAACAGTAAGTTTAGTTAGTGAATGCTTTTCCAAGAAAGGACGAATCAATAACGTTCTGCCAACAGATGGCTGCTATGAAAGAAAAGGACCTTAATAAATCCTCTTGTCATCTGGCTCATGTATAAGACAACAGTTAAACAAAAGAAACACTGAGAGGATTGTTGGCCAAGCAACTGAAAGGTTGTACAGTTTGAGTCTTAAACACAGACCTTAAGGGAAAAATATGTCTATGTAACACACATACACACAGAATTAAGGGATTGAAGTAAAATAGCTTTTTCTGTGTAATTGCACTCCGTTTTCATCTTTTTATCTAGATAGTTGTCATACTTTGGTCTTCAGTTAATTAGGTTAGCTGTGTCTTATGTAATACTATATTTTGTGGACGTTGTGTGGCTTTTAAAGAATAGGATACAGGAATACAGTGTTTCCATTAATATTGGAAAACCTGGATTTTTAAAAAAGTAGTTTTTGGCAAACCGGCGCCCCCAGGTGACAATGATCTTCTATACTTTATTAGCGCCATATCAATACGAATTAATTCTCAAGCTCCTGGGGCTCAATTCTGTCTTGTGAGAGCTTGTCTAATGTCCCACAGGTCAAAGAGCAAATTCAGTGTGATCTTTGCTAAAGAGAGGCTGCGAAATCTCTAAGGAGTTCAACAAACCCTGCACTGCTGGCGTCGGGAAGAAATCTATTTTTGCTAAGCATTTACTAAGCGTTTCCAGCCTTGGTGCATCATTCATCACCCAGGAATAACAAATAAGCATACTCAGAAAGCGCAGATGCATGTTTTTCGGGTCAAACTGTGAATATTTGTGTCTTGTGAGATTAGAATTGTTTCATGTGCGTCTACAATCAAACTGCGCGTCTGTCTCGAGGACACGGTTGACTTTGTTGTGTTCAGTTTTCTGTAATGCCCTCACGTACTCTCAGTAACATCCCTTACATCATAAGGCTGGAAAAAAGTGTTTAACCTTCCCCCAAGACTCTTGCCGATCCCACTGGTTATGACAGCAAAGACAGATGTGTCATGAAAGAGCCGTGAGAAACATGGCTTTGTGTTTTCTAGTTTAAGTCACAGTAGCAAAAGGTGAATGAATTCACCAATGAATGCGCTCTCTCATTATGCAGATAGATAGATAGATAGATAGATAGATAGATAGAAAGAAAGAAAGAATAGATAGATAGATAGATAGATAGAAAGAAAGAAAGAATTACATTACATTAAGGTGTGCCTATAAGATTTCATCCACATGCTCAATAAGTGATCCAACGGCTCCCAGGGGTCTGGTTCCTCAAACGAGTGCCTGCGTTCACAAGACGCACAGTATTTATTAAAGCCCGTGCTGCTGTGCTGTGCTCCTACACCATGAATCATTAGCGCTATTTTACACGGTTCTGACACCGCTGATTTGCAGTCAGTAATAAACGTGCTTCTCTCCGGCTGGTGAGATGACTGTATGAAGACTGAGAGAAAGAGGAACAGAGAAATCAAACACTCCCCAGAAAGGCTCCTGGGTACATAACTCTAACTATTCAGTGCTTTTCTCTGCCACAATAATGGAATGGATTTGAATTTTCTCACTTTGTGGATGATTTCAGCAAATATTATTGTATTTGATTCTTTGTAGTTTGTGTAATCAATCAGAATTCCATGTAATTCATTTGATTACAGCTTTAAATCTTTTAAAAGTGCTCTTGAGCAAGACAATTACCAGCATTTGATCTGTGAGAACTGGCTAAAAGAGCACTAAAAAATCTTTGAGTAAAAGCCTGTATACATGTAAGAGTAATAATTATATAAATGTAAAAAAAAAAGTTATTAAGGTATCATAATTATCACGTGTAAATTTGAATTTATATTGCATGTTTTAATATCTCCGTTTTACTGTATATCTCCAAATATGACTTGTTTCACAACAATTTTTAAGTCGTTATCTCTCAGTGTGAGTTAATATCTCATGACCTTTTATCTAATGAAGTGATAATATTTTACAATATGACCTCTCACAAGGATACAAAAGATTTCACAGTTATGTTCTCATATTGTGACCTTTTATCTTATTAAGTGATGATCATATGTTACAGTAGGGCTTTTTCTCACACAATATGACTTAATATTACACAATTTGTAATTTTTATCTCTCCAAGTCACTTCAGTATCTCACTGTTTTGTCTCTTCTCTTCATTAAGTGATTTAATATCTCACAACATAACCACATTTCTCACAATATTACACATCATCTCAATTATCAAACTTTACTTCCCATAATTACGTCTTTTTTATTCTCCCAAAGAGGCTTAATATCTTATTATTTTGTCTTTTTCTGATAATAGTGGCTTTTTATATTATGAAGTGATCATAATATTTTACAGCTTGAGCATATTTGTCATAATATGACTTAATGTTTCACATTTATAACTTTATTTCTTAAAATTGTCTTTTATCTCCCAATGGGACTTAATATCATACTATTTTGTCTCTTTTTCCTCATAATTCATTCAACTTTTTATCTCATAAAGTGATTTTAATATCTCACACAGCAAGATGTAATATTTTACAATATGACATTATTTCCCACAAATGCAACCTAATATTTTACCATTTTGACTTATTTTTATTTATTTATTTATTGCATAATTGAGACTTTGGTAACACTTTATTTTAAGGACCATTTCTCAATAATAAGTAGCTTGAATAATATTGCATGTTGGCTGTTTATTAGTACTTATAATACAGCACATATTAATGCCTAATTCTGCATGTTTTTTAGATCCCTTAATCGTACCCCATACCTAAACTTAACAGCTCCTTACTATTAATAAGCAGCAAATTAGGAGTTAATTGAGGGAAACGTCATAGATAATAGTTAGAGTAGTAATTGGACCCTAAAATATTTTTTTTAACACTCCAAGTGATTTAATATCTTACAGTGTGATTTAAAATCTCCCATTTTAGACTTTATTTCTCATAATTGTGGTTATTATTTTATAATTGCATTATATATATCTTAATTTGTGACTTCATTTCTTATGCTAAACTTATGTTTTATTTTAGTTTGAGGTGGAAACAGGTTTCTACATTAGATAAAAATGTGTGTTGGATAACATAAATAACTTTAATCATGTATACGGTTGAATAACTCTTATCCCGCTAGTGCCACCATGAGCTCTCATTCCCCCGTCTCTCTTCTATGACCTCTGCGGCTCTCCCTCAATCGACAAGCTTTTGATCAGCAGCACACTGAAATTCAGCCCCTCTCAGGGCTTTCTGGGTACAATGCCCAGGAGAGCAGAGCTCCACACATGCTCCCAGACACCTGCTATTCAGCCTCCTCTCATCTGTCTGCATGTCTCCATTAATGATGCTTACTGTATATTATCCTACGCAGTGAAGTACTCCTCCAGGGAGACATTTATAGGTGTCTCGGTCCTTGATGGAAAAGGTCAGAGATGTTAATTTCAGCCTTCGCAAATTATACCCTTTCTACTTCAGGCATAAGAGCTGAAAGATTTGAGCACGCTAGAACAAGCACTGGACTTTTAAAGCCGCGTCTCTTCAGGAAAGGGCCACCTGCTGATTTCAGAAGACAGTTCCTGTAGGTTTAGCTCTGTCGTTACAGGTGGACGGCTGATGTGACATTCGCTGAAGATCTCTTTGTGGAGAGCGGTTTCCATGACCAGGGCTTCAAGAATTATTTTGACCTGATGCTCCGGCTGCTGTTGAACATACAAACTATGTGTGATTGTGTGTGTGCGTTCTAAGTCTTCAATCAATTATTCAGCTGAAGCTGGTTTCATATGCAGTCAGATTATGCAACAATACCCTGCCATTATCCAGGTGTTTCGACCTCACTCCAGGCAAAAGTAGCCGTTCATGAATAAAAGATACAAATCTAAATTTGAGCATTACAGAAGAAGCTTGTTGTTCCCATAGTGAAAAAGCCTATATGTGACCCTGGCCATAACTTTTTAAATTCAGTTGCATAAAAAATATATTGGTCAAATTTAAAAATGAAAAGACTGATTACCACTTGGTTAACTACTAGTTAATCAAACTAGTTCCTAAGACACAATCTTAACATAGTGACTATATTTACCCCTTGATGGTTGCTAGTTAGTTACTTGCTTATCCAATTGAAAAGAGTCCACCCTCAAGTCTAGATATTGTTTGGATCCCATGAAGTCTGTATTTATTTGATTCTTTCTTATGTTTTATCGTCGAGCACACTGTAAAAACCATTCTGTGAAACTTACAGTAAACAACCGGCAGTTGTGGTTGGCAGGTCTTCACTGCAAAAATGTGGTTGCAACATTTTAGGGTTCACAGAATCAACTTAAATTTACAGTAAAAACCTGTATTCCATTAACTGATGTTAATGTGAATATACCAACATATTTAAGTACTAAAATCTGTTTTTATAATGACACAGGTGGTGATGAGAAAAGCCACAAAATGAATCCACATTCATCAAAAGCAGCTTTTCCACTAATAGATACCTTCTATCTATTAGTATTTTGAGATAAATACTAATAGATAGAAAATACTAATAGATAGAAGGTAAAAAAAAGTAGTATGAAAACACTATCATGGTAACATACGAGACATGGAAATAATGCAATAAACATTCATTTAGCAACAACAACAACAACAAAAACTATGTGTGCATAACTGATTAAAAAAAACAAGGTTATTTAAATTTAAAAGATTTTAAATGTCTCGCAAGAAATTCGGAGAATGTCAATTTACAGTTTTTTAATGTAAATTATAAGATGACGTTCTTTTTCACTTTCAAAATTTGTACATTAACAGTATTTTACTGTAAAATTACATGAAATGTCTTGTTAGGTCTATTAAAGATTTTCACTGTATATAGTAAGGGGCTTTACTGTTAACCATTTAACCAAAGCATTGTTACAGTCTTTTACCTATAAAATGACACTAAAATTACAGTGCAGCTTAAAAAATATCTCTGTCTGACTGCAAATATATAGTCTGACAACAAATACTGTATATAGTCAGTGTGGAAGTGAGAAGCAGGCCGCTGTGCTTCAGGCGCTGCTCCGGTGGTCTGCTGGAGGCACAGTCTTGAGTTGTGTAAATGAAAATGTCACAGGCAGACCCCTGACAGCTCTGCTCCAGCACATTAATATCACACATACATCCAGTGAACGGTCAGGGAATAAAGACCATTTTGTTGTTCCTCAACACACACCTGAGTCCGAGCACATGAGTGTTACAGTTAAGAGAGTCTTGTCATTCATGAGCTTACTGAGATAATGCAACAGCAGGAAGAGCAGATGTTTTCTTGACATACTGTTGATATACAGAAGGCTCAGCTACTTTCTTTTAGGGGCCAGATTGCCCATATCTTAGCACACATAACATGTTCAAACATATTTTTAAAATATACCAAAAAAAGGGCCAATTTCATGATCGTGCACTTTTCAGCCAGTCTTTTAGCCCATACAGAAATGATAATTATCTTGGTAATTATATATGGAAATGTATGGCTACTTTATTGCATTTGATTCTATAACTATGCTGTTTTAATACTCTTAACTAATGGACTGCTCTAAAGAATGACATCATGCAGAGTAGGCAGACATGGGCAAAGTAGAAGAAACAGACTGGCATCGATTCAAAGTTTTACTATTTGGACAGTTTTTCTTAGAAGTGAATGTGCTGTTTTTGTGCTTCGTTCTCAAGATGAACCATCTGTTGTGATTTGGAGATATTAACAAATGCGCTTTCAGGGTAATTCACAGTTGTCTACAATGGCTGTGATATTTTTGTAATTATGTGAGCGTGTATACATTAGAAATCATTTTCACACCGGGGGTACGCACAAGTTTGTTTACAAAATACAAATGTTTGCTATTTATTACTTTTTTTGCTGACATTGGCGTCCTTTATCACGTAATATGTCCCGGAGGAAGCCCCTCTGGGCCGCAGGTTTTCTTTGCCACACACACTGAAACAGTTATTGAGCTAATTGTTGTGTGAAATGATATTTACAGACATTTAGAGTTGGATGAGCAGATTGTAATTTGATTAAGCAAGAGCCATTAACTGCATAAAACTGGAAATGGGCTCGGCTGTATTTTCCAGGAGGATTTCTACTTCTTCCTGTGCATGAGGCATTTAAAAGTCAAAGTGTCAGTGGAGTGGAAAATTGCCCATGAGACAAGTGTTGTCTAATTAATCTAACCCAGGCTGTACTGGAGTCTGACATATACAGTTGTGGATATAATCGTTACAGTAGAGAACAGCCTATGTGGCAGTTTCTATGAATACAGTAAACTTTGGTGTCCCGTTACTTTTTTTTAGTGGCATGAATGTGATGTTTGGAGTGAGAACTATTAGATATGTTTGATAAACTGTTATTTAACAGAATATTAACATATCCTGAAATCTTAAATGCATCAGATGTGGTGAAGCATTAAAATGTATTTAATACTGGTGGTATTTTTTGTTATTTAGTGTTTTATTCAATGGCATACATTTGCTCAGTGTTCTGAGATGTATTTCTGCAAGAGAAGTTTCAATTTATTTCTAGTACATAGCCAGAAACATTGTATTTTCTTGCCATTTTTTTAAATAAGTAACTGAACACTTAAGTAAGTTGCTGAAAGTTGTTTTCCCCAGTAATTTCAGACATGGACTCAAGGCCCATTAGCTCCTAACGTCACTCAAGAGATGAAACTCTAGTGCTCAAACCTCCATGCTAAAAATAATGCTGTAGATCTGCTGACTGCTCCCGACCTTTATGTATTCATAACTAAACTATTCATATATTTGAAGATGTAGTGTATAAGCAAGGCAAACCAGATGGATGTGCCATCAATATTAGATCCCAACATAGTCTCAAAGTGCAGTGTGAAAATAGCATCTGCGGTAACTCCATGTGTCTGAATCCAGACGTTTCAGGAAAAGCCTTCACATCACACAATCCACGCTCTTATGTAACACACGGCATTCTCAAGTAAGGTCAGTCTGGCATTTGTTGTGACCTCGGTTTACCTTGCGTTCTCGTGTGTTGCAGGAACGTGAGCTTCTGAGTCGCATCTCAGATCTGCAGGAGGAGGTCAGTCGCAGGAAGAAGCAGATTGCCGATCTGGACCACGAGATTCACACCCTGAACGAGAACATCAGCACTTTGACCAAGGAGCTGGAACTCAAGGGCAAAGAGGTTTTGAAGATCCGTAGCGAGGCCAATCAGCAGATCAGGTGAGTCTTGGATTGGAGATAGTGAAGTTTTCTTGCATTTAGGCAGTGTAGCAAAATATTTTTTCTTCATTACCCCAGCTCAAAAAAAAAAAGTTATGAAAACGTTTTTTTCTGAGTGTTCAAAACAGCCTTTTTTTTAAATGATGTGAAAATATTTTTTTCTTGTTTACACAAACATTAAGAGAAAATTTAATTTTTCTTTGAACGTTCTTAAACAAGTAGTAACATTTGACAAATGTTCAATTTAGCCAACTAAATCTGAGTATTTTTTTTTTTTTTTTTTTGGGAAACTTTTACTTCGGTACATCCAAAGCAAAATATTGTACTTTTTACTTCACCGCTTTTAAAAAATAACATATCGTTCCTCTTTATATTGAACTTTTTTTAAATAAAAAGTGTTCATCCTAATAGCATAGTATTCGTCTAAATAAGTGTTTCTCATAGCATTCCTCTTAAAATGTCAACACATTTTGCCCCTTGTGATGTCAGTGTTGTTTTTTTTATACTACTCGTCACTTCATGGTTACACTTTTTTTTTAATTTTACCGATATGTTATATTATTTCACTTATTTGCACACTTTAATTATCAGTAACTGCATTAGTAATGAATATTCTAGTAACAATTTTGTTAATAAATGTTGAAAAAGGGTGAATAGAGTTAAGTAAAACTAAATATGAAAGTAAAATTAAAACCATAAAAAATTAAATAAAAAAGTACATGAAATAAAATAAATGCTAACTGAAATAAGATGAAAGAAAAATATTTTTTACTGTATTTCAACTAGTTGCCGGTGCAGCATTTCTCTTTTTAATTTAGTTAACTAAAACTAAAATAAAAACTAATAAAAAATCTACTAAAATGACAAAACTATAATGACTAAAACTATAACTAAAATTAAAATGAAAAATATAAAAATAAAATATAATAAAACTATAATAGTATCTCAATGATACTAAAATAACACTGCTTATTTGCAGATCAATACATTAATTGTCTATAATAATAATCTTTCTTTTAAGTGCTGATTAATGACTCCTCTGATTAGTGCTGGCTAGAATAAATAATAAACATGATTGACAAATACGTTTTACTTTATACAAAATCAAGTTTTACTCAAGTGAAATTAAAAAGGGGAACTTGCACTTTTACTGGAGTATTTTTTTTTTGTACTCGATTTGTGTATGTCATCCATCACTGCATTTAGGAAACAGTGAGTAAACTCATTGCAAACTGAGAAAATTTCACCTCACATCTGCTTGCATGGGGTTGCATGAGGTCATCCTTGTTCAGTAGAGAACATCTGCAATCCTTAAACAACCTCTAATGTGACATTCTCCTCTGGTGTTATGCGACGGGAGTCATTGCTGATGATGAAAGAGATGGAAATTAAATTATTTTCAAGCAGAATGGGGTTTCAAGTGGGAAAAAAAAATAAAGAATAAAGAAAACAGGGCACCATGTTCTTGCCTAGAAAGTCCTATCAGGATTTTGTCTGTCATTTTGCCCACAGTCATCTTGGTGCTGTCTGGCATTTTTGGACGGTGCTGTGTATCTTTTGTAGTACTTTAAAGAAAAAAAAACAGACTTTTAAAAAGGGAAATCAATCGGATTAGAAAACCTGAACTCATAACAGCCATTATATTTTTTATTCAGGGGGTGATATTAATATTTCACCTTTGTATTTATAAGTAAAAAAGCAATTTCATTATACATAGTGGCTTTTTTGAGATAATGTGATTGTTTAGCAACACACATCATAATGCAAGACAGGTGCTGATCTCATTTCACTTTCAATTATGTAACACATATCCAGGTCCTGAGATAAAAGCAGCAAATAAATAGCATCGCCGTTCCCCAGGGGTGTATCATTTACCAAGAGGAGATCCTGCTTTAATGCTCTTTATGTGAAGCCATCACAGCATGTGGCTTAATTGTGTTTCAGATAAAAGCCCATATAGCATAGATATTGCAGTATGGAAAATGAGCGTCTCCTAAATAAAAATCTATAGTATGTAACAGGAAGTGTGTTGTCTTTTGAAAACAGTGCAGCTCTTTGTGAATGTTATTTACTCAGACAGAACATTTGTATCAGAGCAAAGAAGCAAACCCTGAGCTGGATGAAAGTTTCATGTAACAGAGGAATCAAAGGAAGTGCTCACTGCGCTAATAGATCACAACAGTGACCGCACACTTCTGTAGCAGCCCTGCTTACATTTTTCTTATTCATTTTCTCCATATAGACTTCAAAACATTCTTTAATAAAGAGCTCTAAGCCATGAATCAAACTAACCAGCTCTGAGCTGAATGAAAATATTACAACTTTTGAAAAATATAAAATGTTTGAAAATATGAAAAAATACAGTGTAGTTTATTTATTTATTATTTTGTATTTTTTTGAGGGAATGGGTTATACTGCAAAATCAAATTTCTCAAACTAGTCCTCCAAACAGTTGTAAACCTTGTTTAAAAATACATTTGTCTAAGCTTTGTTTTCATACAACATATCTTAAGTATATTTTTCTTACCCCAGTGGAAAATAGTTTTTTTCTGTTTGTTTTTTTGTTTTGTTTTCTCTTCTGGCATAAATATTACACAGTTGAGTGAGATTTTTATTTTTTTTATCATAAAACAAGAAGAAAGAATATGTGTATATGTATAGGTTAAGAAAAAAAATGTATTTTCATTTTTACATTTTACAATACTTTTATTCAACAATGACACATTAAATTGAACAAAAGTGACAGTTGTTTGGAACTTTCTGTTCATCAAAGCATCCTAAAAAATGCATCATGCTTTCCACAAAAATATGTTTTTTAACATTTACACTGTAATTTACAATAAGGAAATGTTTGAGCATCAGCATATTAGAATGATTTCTGAAGGACCATGTGACACTGAAGACTGAAAATTCAGCTGTGCATCACAGGAATAAATTACATTTTATATTGAAATTGGAAACAGTAATTTTTAAATTATATTATTTTCAAAATATTACTGTATTTTCAATCAAATAAATGCAGCCTTGGTGAGCAAGCAAGACTTCTTTCAAAAACAATAATATGAAAACCTTTTGAATGGTGGTGCAGATAAATAATAATATTTATTTATTTGTGCATGCATATTTGTGCATGTATTTTGTTGTTCATGCATGTTGTCATCTAGTGAACCAGTAAGAATCTGAATCTAAACGATTTAATGAACGGATTTCCCGTTTTTAGAAGTATAGAAGAACCATACAATAGATTTAATACTACTACATAATATATGCAAATATAATTATGTATCACGTAGGTTTCATTTATTTCCATCTCAAAAATCTATTTATCTGTGAACGAAATGTCCTTCAAGCCTACAGCTGTAGTGCTGTGGGGTTACAGAGAGCTTTGTAGAGTCATTGAGAGTGACGTGTGTGTGTGTGTGTGTGTGTTGTATTCACAGAGCTCATGAGCAGGACCTGTGTGAAGAAACACGAGCGTGAGATGGCCGAGCTGAACGCTCTCCACCACAGAGAAACACAGAACATGCTGTCAGACTTCAACAAGGCCCAGGAACTGCTGAAGGGACAAGATCTCCGCCCTGCAGATCCTGTGAGTCCGTATGCAATATACAGTATGCGTATTTTGGAGGATGAAGGTTCAGTAACTTCTGTTTTGGCTGGTTGTTTACATGCATTTGGTGACAGAGGCTATGAGACATCTTGAATTCTAACAAACAGGACACCAGACTGTGCTGTAGACTCAGAAGGGTTGGTGGAGAGAGAGGCAAAAGATGAGGAGGGTATTTTTTATGAAGAGATGCTGGGAGGGAGACAGAGAAGATATCTAGATATATATCTTGAGAGAACACACGACCCTGTCAGAGCAGCTCAGATAAGAGTAGCAGATGCCTTTAGCTAAGAAACATGCTGTTTATGTGTACTTTTCATGTTTGGATTAGGGTTAGTTTTTGTGCTCTGACAAGGGACATTGTTCATATGGAGAAGCAAGCGTATAAATAATGCTCTTCTCCATCTTGTAATGAATTATTGCTGCTATGATTACTGTAAAATGTGTGTTTTAAAACACATTTTTGTTTGTGCCGTTATTGTGCAATGTTAGTTTGAACTAAAAAATGACAATGATTTGATTTCAATATTTATGTGACAGTTTTACACTGAAAAAAATTAGGTATAGAAACTATTTTCACTGAGAAATTTCTAGTAAATTCAGAAATAATTACAAAGAAATGGCAAGTACATACATTGATTTAAATTACATTTTTTAATTAAAAAGACTGAAATAGTAGTGTTTTTTAAAAAAACATACAAGTATGTGTAGATTACATAATTGTAATCTATTGAAAAAATCTACTGTAAAATAGATTACAAGTAATCTACTGTATTTACAACTTGGAAAAATCTCTTTTTACAGTGTATAAGAGCATTGTAAAAAGTCTCTAGTTAAATGGGATTATGGGTGGTTCATGAAAAAAAATATGTTTTTTATGAATATTATTGCACTAGATGTGTGACTAATTATTTAAGTTGAATAAATGTAAATTGGGACACTTTTTGTCATAGAGATGAATGGGGGGAAAATGTCCCAGTTTATTTGTATTCACCCTAATTTTTCCTTAAAATGGTCAATTTTATATATCTGCTGCAGGGACTTTGAATGATAAACATGTTTAGATGAATTTGAGTCAGAAAGACAGCCGTACACGAACAGGAGGTGTTTGTAGGTGTATATGTGTGCGTGTGTATATAAATATAGAAAGCTGGCAGTGTTGTTTAGAAGAGCTCTTTGACTGTAGATATTGCTGTCAGAGGTGACCTAAATTAGGTTTCCTTGAACGAGAACACCAACACATCCAGCTATTGAACAGCTTGTCATATAAAAATAGTTCATCTGACTGCCTGAATCCATTCAGTATTCACAAACTGAGAATGATAATGAATAATTTAGATTCTGGAAGTGTGTGTCATGACATGGAAAGGCCCCACGGCCCACAAAATACCAGGGAAATATAGAGCTGTGTTTAACAAAGTGCAAAATATCTGAGGTTCATTTAAATCCTAGTGTTTTTAATTAATCATTTATCAAATCCATCTGTGGAAACGATTCTTTTTTTGTGTTCATGAGACAAAGGGTGCGAAGGACTGATCTTAAAGGAATTGTTCACCCAAAAATGAAGATTCTATCATTTATTCATTCCCTTTGTAGTTTCAGATTTGTATGACTTACTTTCTTCACTAAAATAAAAGGGTAAATATTCATGCAACTCTTTTTTAAGATCCAAAAACATACAGTACCATAAAAGTAGTTCATGGTCTGTATTCCAGGTATTCTGAAATCATATGATAATTTGGTGTGTGATAATTAATCCAAATTTAAAGCATTATCCTATGAAAAATTGTGACTGGCAGCTGATCTTGATGTAACGAGTGTTTGTTCATACTGAATGAGTAAATATCGGGTTTTCAGAATCAAACCCCTTAAATGCTTTATAATTCTCATTCCTAGTGGTTTTGAATTCCTCTTATTGATTATTTCAGTCTCTTAAGAGTTCCATTAACAATTCTTTTGGTACTTTTTAAGGAAAACAAAATTCATTGTTCACTGCCAAAATGAGATAATTTGATAATAAGTGAGTTCAATTTTATTAGGCTTAATTTACTTAAAAAAAAAAAAAAACAGCCATTTGTTCAGGAATCGTACAACAATGTACATTCGTTCTCAAGTCTTATGACTTCAAAAAAAAACTTGGTTATGTGGTGCACAAGTTATTAGGCCTATATGCTATTTTCATTGTGTATTTTTGTCTTTTTCGTCATTTTTGGATCTTGACAGCTCCATTCACTTACATTGTGTGTGAAAGATAACCTATTGTGTTCCACAAAAGAATTACTCATACAGGTTTTTGAATGACATGAGAGTGCGTAAATGATTTCATGGTGAGCTATTTTGAACATTTGCCTCGTGTGAGTATTTTGAGTGTGAGAAGCAGTCAGTTTGTGACTGAACAGAATGGGGTCTCGTGTGAAGCAGTCACAACTTGTATCCCTCAGCTTTTCTTAAGCGTGTCATCTCCAGGTGTCCCTGAGGAGTAGGAGATACACAGCCAGCTAATTAAACATAACACAAAGCTACTGAAATGACAGTCCTGTCCTCTGTGCAATTAATTATTATGACAGCTGAGCTTCCCTAAACCGAGTCCTCCAACCAGTTTTAAAATTTCAAACCTATTTAAGTCTCATGAATATTTCATGTGTGCGGTGATCCTCGTGTGCGGAGAATGGGCTGCTCTACTGTAAACCGCTCGAGTGCACTCTGCAGGCTGTATGCGCTGTTTTGCTGCTGTCACTTTAATGGATAAATAGGCTTAATGAGAATGGTGGTGTTTATTTGCTCAGAAAGGCCCATTCAGTGAACCGAACTGAATTTCTTATTTATAGTTTTAGCTTTTACATGAGGTCAACTAATAATGATTTATTTTTTTCCATAAGAAGTCGTAATTTTTTTTTTCCCATGACTTTTCCAGATTGATGGATGGACACAGACAGAGAGAAATAGATTGATTGATGGGGTGGATGGATGAATGGATGGATGGGATGGATGGAAAGAAGTATAAATAGATGGATAAATGGATGGATGAATAAAAACAGAGTGGATGGATGGGAGGATGGATGGATGGATGGATGGATACACTTGTTTAGACGTGAAGTTGTCTGATATGGACACATTCAAATTTTGTTCTTGAGGCGGAAAGTGTAAATCTGAGAGGGCAGTGGCCATCCGGGCCCCAGGTAATGACCTATTTAGTCTGAATAGACAAACATGCCCTTAGTAGTTAAAACTGCATTATTGTCCTCTGTTAGCAGCAGTTTAAAACTATGCTTGAAACAGCCTCTGTTTCATTATTACCAAGCAGTTGTGAAGTTTTAACCTTAGGGAAGGTTTTTCATATGAAAACAGCCCATCAATCTTAACATGTATACCTCTGGGGAAGCGTCTCATTGCTCATTAAAGGTTCATCACACATTTTTGAAACCATCCTTCAAAGATGCAGAAACGGTGGAGATATTGATCCTTGATGACCCGATCATCAAAGAATTCCTGTAGATGAAAGAACGACTTTGAGCGACGGCTATTCAAAGGTGCTGATGATTTCCACATTAATCCAATGTGAAGTAGAGAAAATAAAAGGCAGATGCCAATATCATCACAATGATATTACCAGTGGTGTTTAATTCATTCTGATGTTCAAAAGCACAAAGCCGTCAGCTTTGCATTCTAACTAAGCTGAAGTGTCAGAATAGTCGAATTTCACTCTCAGTATTGAGTCACAAGCCCAAAACAGATGACAGACTGATTGTAAACAGAGTGGCGAGAGGGTTGATAGCTCAGTTTCTAAACATGTGACATTTATCTTGCTGCCTAGATAGCACCCTAATCATGGAACTCTTATAATGAACAATTTGAAGTGTTCACATAGTTAGCAACTCCAATGCTTACACAAATAGTGCTTTGCATGCTACTTCAAGTGTTATCATTAGCATGTTGCTAAGCTAACAAAGCAATGCTTTAATGAACACGAAAACACTAAAAAAAGGGGGTCAGTTCTTGATCATTTTCATTAACTGATTGATATGTAAGTATTTGTATTCTACATTTCTTTTCTCATCCACCATCTTGGACTTGGACTAAATGTTAATAGTAAAGACATTAAGATTCACTGATTTAAAGGTTGTAGAGTTTGTAAAATCTCATCCTGAATAAAAGGTCTTTGCTCTTCAGGTTGGAGGGAACAGAAGACAAATTTCCGGAACAGAGAGAGCAGGCATGAAGATCTGCAGACAATAGCTGAACTGGAAGGATATGGTGGCCGAGAGAGAAGCTTTGGTCAAGAAACTGGTGGTAAGAGCACGTTAAGAAGTGTGACATGCTCATTCACAATATCGCAGGTTTACTGTGAAATTTCTCAGCTGTGTGAGGTATCCCACATGTGCTCGGTTCTGCTGAGATTAGCAGAGTCTCGCAAGACTGGAGGGATAGATCTATTTCAGGACAGACAACCCTGCTGAAAAGACCAGCTTAATCCTGCTCTAGACACAGAGACATCCACTTTTCTATGAAAGTCACTCCTTTAAAACAATGGTGGTTTACGAAAAAGACTTTCTTTGCTCATAAAAATAGCTGCTGTTTAGATGTTTGGCATCTATGTTTCTTGTATCTTTCAGAATTCAGATCACCATAAAAGCGCACTAGCACCTGCTAATATTACACCCGCTAAGTTGTTTTTTTAACAGTGAATTTTACCTGATGCACTGAAAACATTTAAAATCAGTGGACACATTTTACAGATGATTACAAGTAAAGCTTAATTACTTAACTAAAGCTCAAATGAAAATAACAGAGATATGGTTGATACTGACGATTATATAAATAACTTTTGTAGTTATGTGGATATGTATGAAAGCTTGTTCCTGCCACAGGATGGATTGTATAAATAAATAAATAAATAAAAGTAATTGTGACTCTTTTTTTTTTCTCGTAATTCAGACTGAATTGCGAGATAAAAAAGTCACAACTATCTATAAACTCAGAACTGCATGATTTAAACTCATACTTCTGAGAAGAACAGTCCAAATTCTGAGAAATAAACTTGCAAAAAAGATTTACATTTTTTTTTTTTTTTATTTTTCCATGGTGGTGGGGAAAAAAGTTAGAATTGTGAGTTCGGAATTTTTTTTCTCGGAAGAAGCCAGAATTTTTTAGATAAATAGTCAAAATTACCTCATTTGTTTTATTTATTTAATGTTAAAAACTGGCTTCCATAGATATGTGATATTTAATGAAAGGAAAGAAAAATAAACAAATTATGAATGTCAAATGGGATTAAAATAATGTCAGTTTCGCTTCATTTTGTCACTTATAATGACAGTTTATTAATATTTTATGGTGGTGGGAACTCAAAAATATCCTGTTTTAATTTAAATGTAGCCTATGTTTTTATATTGCTTATATTTAAATGTATACATTTATATTTTAAATTCACATTTTGTCATGGCTAGTTTTGTGATTTTGTTAAAATATTTTTTCGAGTTATGATAAAATTTCTTACTGTATGAACATGTAAAATGCACATAGAAAAAATGTAAAATATATATATTAAACACTTTCACATTGAATAGTATTTTTAATAAAAGCTAACAATTAATTTTTATCATTTATTAAATCTTGCAAAATACTTAACTAGCAGAGTTTGTGTTGAGTCACGTGTTCTGGAGACAAATGGTGCTCTTATGTCAGTGGTGTTATATTGTCCATGAATATCATCGGAGAATCTACTTTTTCTTCCCAGGATGACAAAAAGTTTTACCAGCTGGAGCTTGTCAACAGAGAGACCAACTTCAACAAAATATTCAGTGCAAATCCTAATGTTGGTGTCATGTAACCCTCTTGTCAAGGTAAGAGTTCTTCTTTGTACTCTGCTGCTGTCCTTGTGTGTGGAGCTGGTAGTTGGTTAGTTTAAGATGTAGTGCTGTTCCAAAACCTAGTGATCTGATTTAGTCTCAATTTTAGTTTGGATGCTGGCTGTTTGCATGGGATATACTCTTTTGATAATAAATAAATAAATAAAAAATAGCTTGGCAGAACACAAAGAAATTGAATGAAATGCATGCTCATATGTTTATACATCGTCTTTACATTGTGTCTAATATATAGACAGTAGACAGCGAGGCAGCTCACTAAGTTTTGGAAAAGACAGCAGTGAAATGATGCTTGATAGTTCATCTTGAATTGTCATTTCTTACACTGTATTCTAGCCAGGCATGACACAAAAAAGCAAAAAGTGATAAAATTTACTTGTGTACATTGCTAATTGGAGTTCCCAACCAGCTGTACAGATCTCATGACAAAAATCTACAGCTGTATATTAACATCATATATGCTCTGTTTACTGTGAAAATGACTTTAGTAGATGTTTTGTGCCTGGTTAGGATGGAGTGTTGCTGGGGTGCAATCAAAGGCAATACAACTGACATGCCGGACTGGAGTTCATTGGAAACACTGTTCACTGGGAGCATGCTGGAGCTCACACACACACACACACACACACCACACACACACACCGTTAAAGGGATTGTTTCTCCCAGAAATGAATATTCTGAAATAATGTACTCACCCTCATGTCATTCCCAAACCTGCATGGGAAACAGAAAAATTTATTATATTGTACTGGCTGGTTTCTTCCATGCAACTGTAGTAAATATGGAAAGAAGCTTTCAAGCATAATTATTAAGCTTCTGTCCCTGTTTACTGCAGTTGCTTTGACAAATAAATTAAATAAATACATTTAAGTACTAACTTAAGTACTAAAACCGCTAAAACTGAAACAAAAACTAAATAGAAATATTTAAAATATATATATAAAAAAGACAAAAAAAAAACTGAATAACAAACAACAAAATTGCTAATACTTAAATGTAAATAAAAATATAAAATGAAAACCTAATTGGAAATATTAAAATACTAATAAATACTTTTGTATATTAAATCATTTTTAGCATAAAATTATTAATACAATATATTTTGCATAGGTGGTATGGTAGTATTTCATGTCAAACTTTTCAGACTACAAAAATAAAATAAAAATAACATTTCATTCACCGATAAGAATAAGAAAATATATCATACAGCTTCAAGAGAACTGAAAATTGTATGCACTACTTTTATGATACTTTTTTTTTTGCCCCCATGCAATTATTTAATATACAAAAGTATTTATTAGTATTTTAATATTTTCAATTAGGTTTTCATTTTATATTTTTATTTACATTTAAGTATTAGCAATTTTTGTTGTTTGTTTGTTTTCGTTTTGTTTTTGTTTTTTTGTATTTTTTATATATATTTTTATATTTCTATTTAGCTTTTGTTTCAGTTTCAGTTTTAGCAGTTTTAGTACTTAAGTTAGTACTTAAATGTATTTATTTAATTTATCTGCCAAGGCAACATTTCTAATTTTCACATTTTTGTTTAGGTTGTTAAGTTTTCCATCTTATAGTAGTATTTCAGATTTCTTTTAATTAAAAACAATTTTTAAAAGTTTTAGATTTTATTTTGAATATTCTCAGTGAATCAATGAATCCGAATGATTCATTTTTGAAAAATAACTTCTGTTTTTCTGATCTTCAAAGTAATCGTATAAGCTCAGAAGACTATTTTTATGAACTTTTCATGGTCCATTTGTGTCCATTTTGAAGCTTAAAAGCCTCGTAATTGCATACAAAAGAGCCAGTATAAGATTCAAAGTCATTTTAGGGCCGAAACAATGCGATTGTGAGTAAATGATGACCGGATTTTCATTTTTGAGTGACTCATCCCTTTAACTTCCTGTTTTTCCAGAGCTTGATAGAAAATTATGTTTGTTCCATACATCACAGCAGTTTCTGACCCAGTCTTAACAATGTCACTCTGTTTGACCAGATATTTCACCGTTGCCCTCATCTGTGTTCTATAATCTTCCAAATGTCGGTGATTACATGTGCATATATGTGTGTGTATGTTCACGTGTGACTGTCATTGTTTCTCGTTACTCCGCGTTCTCTTCCTGTTTAGACATCCAGTTCTTCTTTGCTTTCCAAGCCATTCTTCTTTCAGTCTGAATATTTCAACAGCCTCTTCCTCTGACACATCTCTTTCGACTCATTTTGATTTGATTGCTGAGAGCGACTGATGCTTCCTCTGCTGAGTGTTGCGAGCGTGACTTTCAGGGTGGGCGTTTGTTAGGAAGCAGTCATTAGGAGAAAAATGGAGCGTCAAAATGGAGCGTCAAGCTCTCCCAACTTCCTTTTGTTTGCTTTTTTCCTGTCGTCCTATGTAGCAAAAGCGGAAAGACGACAAAATCAACAACACGATTCAGCAGCTCGGCCAATCTTAGGGCCAATGTGGAGGCTTCCGGGACAGGGAGCGGCCAGCCCCAGCCCAACCGCCTCGAACCCATCCCCAACTCCCCCATTCACCAGCTGGAGCCTAACACAAGCAAACCCCTGCCCCCCGCCAACCCCTCTCACCGACCCAAGAAATTGACGAGGTGAGGCACACCTCAGCACGGCAGATGCCTCGCTCTCTGCACCACGGGCAAGCGGACAAAACACACCAGCACACATTGAAAACCGATTGCCCACTTTTCTAGAGACAGCTGTTGTATCCCTTTTATGTGCTGAGGAAATGCACACCCAAAATTCTGATGGTTTGCTTTGTGTTTGCATCTCCCAGGCTCCTCTCTGCCTAACAGAGAGTGTGAAATCTGGAATTACGGCTCCGATCTCCGAAGAAACAAGTAATTCAGTCAAATAATGAGTGCGTTGCCCTGGTCTCAGACTTGGGCCGTTTTACAGTTTCGCATGGGATTGGTGCTAATTGAGGGGTGTGGTGCTTTTTGGGGGGGAAATGTAGGAGAATTTAAGTTGGCCAAGCCAAAAAGTTGCCAAAAAATCATTTACATTGATTTTTTAATTTTATTTTCATAGTCAATACACTTGTTCGGAATGGTATGCTATCATACTACACCATAATAAAAATATATTTTGTATGCATGGTATACATTCCAATTTCCTGAGCATCCCTTTTTTTCTTTTTTTCTTTTTATTATTAATTTCACAAATTTTATGCCATTTTACACTAAATATAATTTTATTTTTTATTTATATACTAATATAGTATTTATTAGGGATGCACTTTTTTTGGCCGATACGATACCGATTTTAACAAACAACTGTTGTCCGATTCCAATACCGATATTGGTCAATTGCATAAAAAAATAATTGCAGAAATAAAGTAGGCTAAAAATACCGGTAAATTAAAAGCAAAATTACAAACACAATTAGGCTATTTTAGTTCCCTTCTCTCCACAAACATATCTTCTTAAGTTGTGCTAAATATTAGCATCAAGCCAAAACAAATTAATTTAAGCCTACCTCTCTCATTCTGCACGAATCCAAATGTTTCCATATTCGCGAAGTCAGTCACGTTTGCATATGGCCGTACTATGCCATCTGGCAAACTATATTTTGTACAGATTTTTTTGTTTTTGTTTTGGCAAGTATTTCATTACTTTGCCCAGAGAAAAACATTGGATTATGCAACAGACATTCAACTCGTTGTCTCCATGCAGTTCCATCTGCCCTTTTCATGCTATTTCCGATATGCCGATGGCTTTAAAATAATCAAAAATCGTCCGATAAATATCACAAATATCGGTGGCCAATATATCGGTGCATTCCTAGTATTTATTCATATCTAGTTAGTTACAAAGGTAACGTTTCTAATTTTTAAAAAATTCTTATCATTTTATTTCTTATTTCTAATGTAATATTTAATTTTATTAAAGCCTTATTTTAATTAAAAAAATATTGCTTTTAGTTTTATTTCATTTTAGTCAAGAACAACACTGTACCAAATTATGTATTTACATCAAAAAAGATGCTTTCTGCATGCTGCTTGTTTAATTAAACATGCAGTGTAATGCAGTCATGCTAAAATGTAGACATAGTCCTTTCTGAAACGTTCTCACTGCATATTGCATCCTGTTTCATACTGTTTTCAAACAAGTAGCAGGCATTATACTGTGTACTTCACAGTATGCAAGAAGCTAGTATTCCATTCCGAACACAGCTAGTGCATCCACATCAGGCAAATAAAGGGATACTTTAGCTGTTTCCTAACACTGATGTACATGTATGCTTAATGTTACTTTCTGAAGTCCCATACATGAGCTTTGGAAATGGCATTGGAATGCAAATGGGAGCATGTGTCCCCACTGTTACAGTGCATGCTGGGAGTTGGTGTCTGTCTCTGTGTTTGTTTCTGTGTTGTGAAGGAAGTTATATGACTCATCTGTCACATAATGTCTTTTATTGTTCTTGAACAAAACATTGCATCAGAGAGAATTAATATTTTAATTTAACATTTGAAAAAAAAATATATTCATTTTCCACAATGTACTGTCTTGAATCTTTGGTGAACATGCAAATTACAGTGTTTTAGGTTTTATACTCTTTAAGCAAACACTACTTTCACTCTTTTTCCACAATAAACCTTTGCCTATGGCTCTGCTTTTGCAGTCGGGCATGTTTTGAGCGGTGGCTGTATCATGCATGTTTTGCTGTCACTGTTGCGGCTTGCTCTTGAATCAGGAAAGTATTGACTCACCTGAAGCACCATTACGTGTGTTTCCTGCATGCTGGTCTGAATGTAAATGAGGTGCAAGTTGACGCAGCAAGATAGACTTGTGTGGAGTTGTCCTCCGTTTGTCATGAGACACTCATGTGGTTTTCACACACAGTCTATCCGGTTCAGTTCATGTCAGGGTGAACTTGGTCCACTTAGCACTGAACTAGAGTCACTTATTAATATTCAAGTGGGTTCATATTCAATTCTCATATTCAAAAAATCTGTTGCCATTTTAAAAGAATTATGATTTCACCCAGTATCTTGCACTTGAGCTTTGGGGTCTCAACACATTTAAAAGTGCTGTTTGTAATTTGACACTCGAGTTTTGTGGCTTTTAGTCAATATGTGTTTGCTTTGAGGCCATTTATATGCTAATGTACTCCTAAAAGTTGACAAAATTCACTTTTAGAAGATATGCACATTTAAAATGTACATTCTGGGAAAAATATTGATTTTTACACATTTATGTCCAGTCCACATGCTCTCTAAAATGAGAATTAAATTATTATTTTAAATATTATTTTTAAGTCCTGTTTTAATAGAAAATATGGTCAACGGCAATTCAGTTTTTGTTTTTTTAAACCGCTCGATGCATCACAATGGTCAAAGCCGTTCATCAAGCACATTTACATAAACTAATGATTTTTTTTTATAAGTGCTACATGTTATTTGACACTTGAGTTTTGTGGCTTTTATTCAATATGCCTTTGCTTTCAGGCCATTTATATGCTAATGTAATCCTAAAAGTTGACAGACTTCACCTTTAGTAGATATGCACATTTCAAATGTAAAGTCTGGAAAAATGGGAAAAAAAAATATAGTTTGATTTTGCACATTTATGTCTGGTTCCAGATGCTCTCTAGAATGAGAATTAGGTTATTAAACGTACCCCAAGCCTGTTTAATATAAATGTCAGTGTATTTTTAAACAGTTTGCTTACAGGCCATTTATATGCTAATGTACTCCTAAATGTTAACAAAATTGATCTTTCATTGGAGGTTTGATTGACAGGCGATCTAACCAATCATAACACTGAATCTGCCATTTTGTCTGACATACAGACCAGACAGGAGAGTAGATTAAAGTTGGTGGACTTGAACTTAAAAAAATGGTGTGTATTGACGTCTTTCTGCAGTTGAAACAATACCTTCTGATGTTCATTCATTTATTTCGTGCTATAACTAGTAAAGAGGAAGAGATGATTGCTTGAACTGAGGCGCTATAACCATCTGTCAAGACACATTAAAGAGCTGCAAAAATGGTATTTGTTTAAATTTATTTTAAAAAAAGCATAAAATGTGAAAGCTGAGATTTATTTTTCAGTGCCTGATAGCATGATATGAGAGTGCCATAGCTTGTCGGACATAGCAACAGTAACTAAGGGGGGCGAGTCTTTGCGAATGGTAAATTCATTGTTAACAGATATGACATTAATATACAGTCCGAGAAAATAATGAAAAAAATATTGATTTTTGTCCAGTCATATGCTCTCAGAAATTATTTTTAAAAATGGACTGTACAAATTTACTGTTTTAATGAGTGATTTTAATTGGGTCTTTAAAAATGTGATAAAATGAAGGAGTGATAAAAAATTGCTAGATGTGTCACAACTGTCAAAAACACCTGTCTAACACTTTTACATAAACCAATGATTAAAAAAACAGAGCAAGAATGCTGTGTGAAAAACCATCAGATAAGCATTAAAAAATCTATAATTCACCATATTTTTGCATAGATGCTAATTCGCTTTAAATAAGTCAAATGAGCTCTATTTCAGGTGTGCGGAACTTTCATTATCCCACGTCTCAGTGCAGGTAGAAGTTACGTTAGTGCTGAATGGGCTGATGAAAAGGCTCGATTGAGCGTTTAAATTGAGTTGCTGCAGCTCAGGCTTCAGAGACCAAAGCACATTGATTTCACTGGAGATATAAGAGAATAGAGATGAGAGATTTCCAACCAAGAATACCAAAGATTCAGAAGTTTGAATACACAAGAACGGATCGACTGAAGATATCAGTGCTGATCATAGCCTTGTCTGGTGGCTGATTCAACTTTTCAAACTACTTTCACATTAGTGTAATACTTGACAAATTTATCAGTCTGTAATATCTGCATTAGATGGCACAATAACATAACACCAGATGCATACATTCTCAGTAAAAAAGGTATGAAAGTTGTCACTAGAAGTACCCTTTCAAAAAGTTACCCCTAAAGGGTGTATATTAATTCCTTAAATGTTTAAGTGTACATATTAGTACTTAAATAGCTAGATATTAGTAACCTTTGAAAGGTTTTTTTTTTTTTTTTTTTTTTTTTTTTTTGTATTGTACACATTACTGGTCTCAAAACATCAAATCTGAATAACTGGCTTTAAGTGTTTTTTTTTTAAGTCAGGGGCTACAGGTTTTTGATATTTTTTATTCCAATTAAGTTCCTGAATTTGAGTCATGTGAACAGGAAATTTGAATGAAAGGAGATTCAAATGAACTGAAGTTCAAAGAAATCAAAGCTAGATAGATAGATAGATAGATAGATAGATAGATAGATAGATAGATAGATAGATAGATAGATAGATAGATAGATAGATAGATAGATAAGATAATCGGAGATAGATAGACGATAGATGATAGATAGATAGATAGATAGAAGAGCTCCATCAGTCTCTCTTTCCTTTTTTTCTCTGACTTTCAGACGTTAAATTCAGGCATCAGCCAGCCGTCATCATACTGCAAACGTTCTGAGTCAGTGGTAGAAGCCCAGATGTCAGTCAGTCAGTCAGTAAGCATTTCAACCATACAGCTGAGCTACCTGAAAAAAAAAAAAAACCTTGCAGTTTATAGAAATTCCTTCCTTGGAATAAACAATGAAATGTTCTGCAGTAGCGTAGAGGCACGTTTGTGCTCAGTCTTCTAAAGAGCAGAGTTGTGAGGGACAAATAAAAATGTGTTTCTATAAAACGTTGACCTGAGGGCTAAATTAATCAGGATTGAAAGCTAGGTTCTGCTCCAGAAGACCTTGGACAGAGCTGGAGGTTAACTACATCACAGACGCACACAGCACACTTCACCTTGAGAGAAACTCAGTTCTATTTTATCAGCTTCCTGGGAAGATATCAAAGAAACTCGAATGCAGAGATTTCGCAAAACAATTGATCTATTTATCTATCTATCGATTTATTTATTTTGCAAAATATAATAAAAACAGTAAGATTTTGAAATTTTATGATACTTGTACCTGTTTTTCTGTAATATATACTCCAATGTAATTAAGAAGAACAGCAGTTATTCAAAATAGTACCAAAATCTCATTAAAAAATTATAAATGTCTTTGATTTCATTTTTGATCAGTTTTAATGCTTTCTTGCTATTCAAAAGTACTGATTAAAACAATCTTACTGACCTGAACTTTTGAACAGTGTGAGGAGAAAAAAACTTGTTTCTTTAGCAAATAATGAATAATTTCATTTTTGAATGTTGATATTATGATAATTTGTACCATATTTATAAATATTTACATGATACATGGTACCTTTTTGCAAGTGTAAAGGACTATTGATAACATTCTGTTCCTGAGATCTCATAAAAAAACACTTAAAATACACACACACACACACACACACACAAGAAAAGAATCAACTGGTTGCCACGCTTTGAAGTTTTCAGTACCAAGCGAAGCTGTAGTTTAACTCAGGTTTTGTAATTCCCTCCATGTCTCTGACTGTATTTCTTTCTGTTTTTCTTCTATCTCCGTCTCTCTCTGTTTGTTATCTCCTCAGCCCTCCTGAAGGGAGAAGAATCACCCGTCACCTCTCCGGACCCCCAGAGACAAGATTGGTTCGCTCAGTACTTCTCCTTCTGACTTTTGCAATTAAAGAGCATGTCGACCCAAACCAAACACAAAAGACAAAAAAAAAGTGATATATTATTTAACGACACATCCTTTCATTTGTTCTTTTTTTCTCCCCACTGTGAATGGATTTGTTGTTTTTTACAGTGATGATAGGTATGTTTGACATTTAATTTCCTGCAGTTTTCTATAGAGTGGTGCATACGCTGCTAATTACTATTTGTTAAAGAGAAAAAAAACAACAGTATTGTCCGCCTCCTCTGTATCTAATTTTAGAATGCCACCGTAATGACTTTGTTGACAGCTGCATTATCAATTTGGGGTAGGATTAAACTGTTTGTATGGATGTCTCAACACAGATATAATGATGTCTCACTAATTTTAAAATAAATGCAGTATTTTATATTTATATTATGGTGTATGCGTAAGAATAAATAATTATTGTGACATTTAATGAAGTGTGTCTGCTATGTGAGTAAACTTTTAGACCATTCAAGGAACCAAAAAGCAAAGAACATTTGATTTTAAAAAAATGCCTGTATTTAGTTTCATATACATCAACACATATTGCTCTGAAACAAGGAAAAATAAACACTTTTATTGTCATTTGACTTTTTCTTTATATAAAAACAATAACCCTAATAATGACAAATCGATTATTGAAGATTAGAGGTGAGTTTATGTGTTGTTATATATATATAATGTATAAAAAATGGTTTATGATCTGCAGAATGGAACATATGAGAGAACAAAGGCTGTTATTAAAATAAAATAAAAATTGCATTTTTTTAAATTAAAAGTTTTTATTGCATACGTTTAATGTACAGTAATAATTTAACATATCTAAGTATTTTTGCAGTACCATTTCATTTATTTAAATAATTAAAAGTTATGTATATAAGTTTATTAGAATTTAAGTAAACACTTCTTATCTTTAAGATAATCAAAAATCATTAAAAAAAGGATACATTCATCTCTTATTCATGCATCTTATTCAAACGCTTCCTTATTACAAGAGTAAGAAATCAAATACATAGTTTTAAGTCTTCAAGAAAAGTGCAAAAGAGAGGTTTACGCTTACAAAATTAACATATATGTGTAAAAAATTTAGCCAGGGATAAAATAAGGTTGAATCTTAAAAAAAAAAAAAAAAAGAAACTAAATACTAAATAAATATATAAAAAACGGGACTTTTATACTGGCGGTCAACGTCATCGATTCTCCGCATGGCACGTTTTCCGTTTACTGGCTTCTTACCAAGTGCAGAAAACGGGGGGAGCTAGTATTTATCGCATACCCTATAATTATATCAGCGCTAGAATATACACAAAAAATAACAAATTAAACAAAACATAAGACACTGAAAACGTTGTTTTTTTCAGTATTATGAATGGCTTAGAATGGTGGTTATGTTTTGCTAGAATTCAAAGTTTGTTTACACGTGCTCCCCTACAGTGCAGAAAGATTAGGAATAAAGCGCCAAATCTGAAAACACGGACAGGAAGAAACACCCATACGTGAATGTTGTTGATGTGGTCTATATAACTACTGCTCGTCTATCCAGGTATGTTAAATACAGAACTGTAGGAAAGAAATATGAATAGGGCATTTTGTTGTACTTGTCGGTTTCTATTGTTTGTTTGCAAATTTTGCTCAAGAAAGTAATGAGCGCAAAAGAAATTGTTTGAACGCTTGCTGAATGCGTGTTATATCAAGACCACGTGAGCTGTCAAACAGCCGTGTCCTTAACTTTTTTCTAAATTGAATAATTATTATTCATGCAATTTTATGAGCTCAAATTAATTAAGATAATGCATGAAACATTTGTGGTTTCATAAAATACTTTGGCAAGTGCATATATATATATTAAATGGGTTTTTAAAAATGTGATAAAAAGTGTTAGGTTAATCAAGAGTTGTACTTTTACAA
Organism: Cyprinus carpio; assembly: GCF_018340385.1. Classification (NCBI taxonomy): domain Eukaryota; kingdom Metazoa; phylum Chordata; class Actinopteri; order Cypriniformes; family Cyprinidae; genus Cyprinus; species Cyprinus carpio. The sequence goes on from NW_024879356.1 coordinate 1,199,284, forward strand.
AACCGGTTTGTCTAGTAAGTTAATCACAAATGACCTGAAAGGTCATACATTTCTCAAAAGGTGTGGAAACCCTGAATCAAGCACTTAAAAATAATAATAATAATAATAATAATAATAATAATAATAATAATACATTTTCCATTATAAATGCATTTAAAATGCATAAAAAACTATCTCCATTTACTATGATACAAAGTGTACGAGTACGTAAGGGTTTGAAAAGGTGAACTGCAATTTATGTACAGACCATCATCCACTGCTCTCTTGCAGAATACTTCATGTCTTAAGTGGTCCGGTTCAGTCTTCAGATGAACATGATGCTCAGTCAGGATCAGGTGTCCTTCATAGGACTGGCGTTTGAGACTTATGTGATGGAGAACCACAAGAATGACATCCTACAGATCTTCCAGGAGGCCAGTGAAGATGCTCACTATCCTGTTATAGTGAATGCCATGACCTTATTCGAGGACAATATGGAGGTTGGAGAGTGTTTCAATGCGTTCCCCAGCCAGGTGCTGCCTATATTTGACAATGCCCTGCACAGAGTAGCCCAGACCATATCTCAGTCTTCTTCCTCACCGGCAGGAGAGTTCAAACTCAAACACAATCTGCATGTTCGTATATCAGGTAAGCATGTATAAGAGTGTCCACTCTTTTACACTGACACCTGTATCAGGACTCGACAACCAAGATTTGATATGGTTGATATGGTGTTTGTGCAACTTCTAGACCAGCCTGACAGAACAACCAATAACATAAACTTGGGGCGTCTTTGAAAAACCTGTTTGGGAAATATTTTTTTCTATTAGCTAGTGGTGCAGAAATCACACACTTAATCGTTAAATCATTTTGGGAAAAATACAAGGGGGAAAAAGTACAACATATTCCAAATCAACATTAAAAGGAAAAAATACAGTAGAATAATAATAGGAAAATTAATCAGTAACACTTTACAATAACTATAATAACAATTAGAGGTCGACCGATATATCGGGCCGATATTTGTCATTTTTTAATATATCGGCATCGGCCGATATTCGTGTTTAGTAGCGCCGATTTAAATTCAGGCACGTCGGCGGGCAGCCCCGTGTTATTGGTGCGGTGGAAAGTGCTGCTGCCGCATGTGTAGGACCCCAAGCCAAAACTTTTGGAAGATTCAACAAGAGTCCTGGGAGATAAAGGTAGTCAGAGAATTTCACTCTGTAAATGAGGTGGAGTAGGTGGCAGTTCTCACAAACACTGCAGCGTGATTGAGGGCTCCGTTACTCCGCCCCGCTCACAGACAGCACCGTGCTCGGAGAGACAGCTGTCCTGGAGCAGCACAGAACGGTGAATGACATTTGTTCGGAAGCATGGTTTGATGCAGACATTAGCCAGGTTTCCATCCAACTCATTTGCATTTAGGGATGTCAAATATTTGATCATTTCCATGATCGATCGTCGTTTAAATTAACAATCAATGAAATAAGCTTAATGCTGCAAAATGCGTCTGCAGCGGTATTATTATGTGCAAAAGCCACTCGGAAAAAAAAAAGCTTTCTCACCCGAATTATTAAAGGGGTTTTAGTCTGAATAAAATGCTAGGAAATAGGACTGTAAAATGAATATGTGATTATGATAATTTGATAAAATGAAGGGAGCGCGCTGTACGTTTGAGATCCATTTTACTTTGTTGACTGATTTCCGTCAAGGAGACCGATGAATGCGCCTCTTTAAATGGTTTCGTGGTGCTCGTTGTTGTATTTTAAAACGCAATTGCAATGTTTTCAAATGACACTATAATATTAAGAATAAAATTATCCAAAACGTAACTGTGGCGCATGTGACTGTGCTGCGCAGTCAGTGAACCGCTTTTTCACATTAAACATTTTATGCGAGTATTATGACCAGTACTTTATTTGATCCTGTTCTGCAAAATGTTCGATTTTGAATTTTTGCATTCCGGTAGGCCTATTTGTTTTAAAAAATCCTGCATTTACAGTGCATTAGATCGTGACAGTGCAATGCGTGCGTGCAGACGAGGACGAGCACGCGCGGGTGTAGCTAGATGTTTTTGGAGGTTATTGCTCCCGTCTCGTTCTGCACATATCCAAATGTTTCCATATTCGCAATGTATCTGAATGTTAAACTATAATATTTGTAATTTTTTTTTAATGTAAACTAGACGGAAAAGATCATCCTCTTCACACAAACGTCCTTGGCATAACAGCAGAGTGGACCGGTATACTATGGTCTATTTAAACTGACCAGTGTAACCTTTTATATGTTTGGTTGACTGTACTTAATCTTAATAATGAACAGACTGCGATGTAAGTTTGAAGTTAGAATGCACTTTAGATGTTCTGTGTCATTTATACAAAACACCAATGTTGCTGGTTGCTTGTGTGTTTGCAGCACTACTATTATTTATTTTTTATATATATTATTTTTTATATTTTTCAGTTTAATTGATTTTTATTTATAAAATTGTATTTCTTTTATTTAAATGTAAAAATCGGCAGCTCATATCGGCCATCGGCTGACCCTGACCTCTAAACATCGGCATCGGCATCGGCTATAGAAAAACCCATATCGGTCGATCTCTAATAACAATTTTATTATTTAGTTTTGTAAATGTATTATATTAATTTGTTTTAATTGTAAATAAAGTCATTTCTGCTGTCAACTAATCTTGCTGAATCACATCTTTCATTAATAAGTTAAAAAATATTTTTTCATTTATATATAATTGCTGACTTATAAAAATGCTTATAAATTATCATGTGTGTGTGTGTGTGTATATATATATATATATATATATACATATATTTATTTATTTATTTATTTATTTATTTAATATTTATAAAAAACTAAATGTTCTAAAGTTTGTATGTATATATATATATATATATATATATATATATATATATATATATATATATATATATATATATATATATTATATATATAAACTTTATATATACATAATGATTATATAATATTTAATAACTAAAGTTTTATAAAACCTTTTATTTAAAATTTAAAAAACATCATAATTACAGGATTATTTCCTTAAGTAAAATATCATTATAGTCAATATTCAAGTATATACATATTTATAACTTTTAAATTTCAAAAACAGATCATTCAGATCAGTTAAGCATTATATAGTGTTTGGCATTGACCTATTAGTGAAAATTATTTTAAAATATAAATATTTGAATTTTTACATTTTATGTTTTCATAAGCAAAGCATTCAAAATTTAAAACAATTTAAATTGGAAATTTCATTATCAGGTCTATGATCAAAAAGTGTTACCAACTTGTCTGTCAAGGTTCTGAGAGTAATGCTGTATGTATACTCCAGGATGTCTAGACTAGAGTATGTGCTATAAATATTGCAGATCTAGCAAATGAAACTCTTAGGCCTGTTTGTGCACAACAGTAAACAATTCCTCTATTTCCAGTTCCTCTATTTCTCTATTTGACATGTACCATCCCGTGATCACAAGTGGCTTGTGTATGGCTGACTGTTCTCTTTGCGTCACTGGTAGATCTGTGCTGCCATAATAAAACCGCAGAGTGCCTCTGACTGCCTGTTTCATTTGCTCTTGAAGGCCCGCAGCCTATTAGTTTGTCAATGCAACACAGAGGCTGTTTCCTCCTACAAGCAATTAGACCCCAGCACACCGTGGCAGACAGCTCGTTTGTCCTGCCGTGAACCGTTATCTGTTATCATGGTCGCTTCCTCTGATCTAGTGTCATATAACCTGCAGGATATGCTGATGTGTTTTTCTCTGTTACAACGGTCTCGTTATGCGTTGGGACGTTGGTTCGCTGTGAGAGCGAGCTGGAGGGAGATCAGATGTAGCTTTGAGTAGCTGGTCAGGTGTGAGTGCAAACACTGCATGATGTAACAACAAGAGGAGCAAGGGCTCTGCAGGAAGGGTATCGATCCGGATCTGAGGAGAGAGAGAGAACGTCTCATGTGAGAGGTGAAAAAGACAGACACATGGGCTGTCAGAGGAAAGAACAGCTGAATGAGGCTTTAAAGGAATATTTCATGAAAATTCTCTGTGTCGCTTCGAATTGTATGCTGTTATATTTTCTGTTGAACATAAAAGGAGAATTTTTGAAGAAAAAAAAAACGCGGAACTATATGGTTGTGAATGAATGAGACTTTGTTGAGGAAACATTTCAAAGTGGTCAGACTAATAATTTACAGTCAGACTTGTGCTTGGTGGCAGGGTCATTAACTAAAAATAAAACACCTTTGTTGTACATTGAAATAAAGCTGAAATATAATAGGAAATCGGACGAGGCCTTAGCAGCTAACTGAAATAAGTTACATGAAAATTACTAAATGGAAATAAATAAAAACTGAACTAAAAGAAAACAAAATGAAATACTAAAATATTAAAAAAAATAATGACAGTATTAATAAAAATGATAACAGCACATAACAAAAAATACTAAAAATTAAACGAAAATTAAAATGAAAACTGAAAATAAATGCTATTTTAAAATAATAGTAATAAAAGTAAGCACTATTAGTAAATATTATTACTATTATTAGTAATCATAATATTATTAGTAGTAATTATAACTATTAGTCGTGGGTTCGATTCCCAGGGAACACACATACTGGTAAAAAATGTATAGCCTGAATGCACTGTAAGTTGTTTTGGATAAAAGCGTCTGCTAAATGCATAAATGTAAATGTCTATTAGTTAAAACTATTAAAAGTAATAATTATAACTATTCATAAGTATTATTAGTAATCCTACTATTATTAGTAGTAACTATAACAATTAGTAAATATTATCTGAAAAAACTATTAGTAAATATAAAATGTGACAACTAATATTTTACTAATAAATTAGTAATGTTACAACTAACATTACTAAACGCCAAAAGTACTAAAATGGACATAAATATAAACTAGATCTAAAATAAAAATAATTTAAAACGGAATACTAATATATATCATATATACTGAAATACTGAAAACCGAAAATATGAAAATAAATGCTATTCAAAAATATTTAAATATTGTAAGTTAAGTCATTTCTATTCTCGACTAATCTTGTTGAAGTTGTGTTTGTTTAAATAATTATTTATTTTATTTTTATTTATTTATTTATATAAAATGTTAATAAATTATGTATTAATTGATAAATATTATTATGTAGTATATAATTTGTTTATTTAATTATTAAAGTTATTTGTAAAACTTTCGTTATTTAGAATTTAAGTGAATATTTTTTCCCTATTTATTAATTTCTAAACTTGCTAATCTTGTACAATAAAGCTTGAATCTTTCATTAAGTATTTCCAAATTATGCATACATATATGTATATGTATGTATAATATAATATATAGAATTATCTTATAAATTAAAAAATTAACAAAAAAGAAAACCAAAAATATGAAAATAAATGATATTTTAAAAAACATTTTAAAAACTATAAAGAATACAAAAAATATAGGCCTAGCATATACTGTAAATAGCCATGACTCTGACTGCTGTAGGGAATGTGTCAGCAATAATCAGCTGACTGTCCTTTCCTATTCCCTGGATGTTTTATCCCGTTTGTGGACAAATGAGAGTTATAAATAGCCCGAGTGCAGACTCCACTCCTAGATCCAGCGTGCTGTGTAAATCTGGGTGTCATCTGCATAACTGTGATGTGCAATTTTGTTCTTTCTCATTATTTGACTAAGTGGGAGCATATACAGGCTAAACAAGAGCGGTGCAAGAATTGAGCTTTGTGGGACTCCACACGTCATGGACGTCCACTTATACTTATCTCCTATAATCACATAATAACTTCTCCCTTCTAAGTATGACCTGAACCATTTAAGTGCCATCCCAGAAAGCCCGACCCAGATTTTTCTAGAAGTATGTTATGATCGACAGTATCAAACGCAGCACTTAAGTTCTAGTAATACCAGCACTGATATTTTGCCAGAATCAGAATTAAAGCGAATATCATTTATTATCTTAATTGGCGCTGTCTCTGTGCTGTGATGCGGTCGGAAACCAGATTGAAAATTGTCCAGATATCCATTTAAATAATGAGTAGTAGTTCAGCTGATTTAAAACTACCTTTTAAATAATCTTGCCTGTAAAAGGATTTGATATTGATCTATAGTATAGTATACTCAATATGGTGTTATCAAGATAGAAGGTCTTTTTCAGAGGGGGTTTAACAACTGCAGTTTTCAGGGAGTTTGGAAAAGTCACAGAAAGAAGTGAGGCATTCACCACTTCTAAGAGATTTGCTTCTAAACAGTTAACCACACTTTTGAAAAAAGACGTGGGAAGTTTGTCAAGATAGCAGGTTGACGATTTAAGGTGCTATAATATTTCTTCCAAGATTGTACTATCAATTGCTTCAAAAACAGACATAGTAACTTCTTTTTGAGATGACGGTCGAATCTGTCTAGCCTCTGCATAACTTGAGGATGTGCCAATCGCCTTTCTGATATTATTGATCTTCTCAGAAAAGAAGGAAGCAAACTCATTGCCTTTGCTGTCAGAGAGCATTTCACTGGGAATCTGACTTGAGGGGTCTGCTAGTCTCTCAACAGTAACAAAAAGAGTGCGGGTGTTTTAGGGCTGGATGATTTTCCTGATTTTATCGATTAATTTGAATTTATTGTCTTGCCATGATTTTATTTTTTAAGAAATCGAGGAATTGCGATTTTGAATAGAAATATTACCAAATGTTAGAATTAGACACTTTGACAGTATGCCGGTGATAACAGTAAAGAGAAAAGAACGATCCAACGCATGTTGTTGCACGTTATTAACCGATCATGTGTGGCATGCTCTGTGGAGGACCATAAATTTAGCGCTAGGCATCATTAACAGCGCTTTTGTTTTGACAAAGATGAGGCAGTGGAATAGTTAAAACATGCAAGAAGATGGGAGTGAACTTCTTTTAACTTGAGTGCAGTGTTTTTAGTATGGCGTTTCATGCAGGAGACACTGCAAGAGACGCGAGCGCAACAGTCAAACACATCCATGTTTACACAGAGAAAAAAAACAATGGAAAAGCAGTGCAATCGAATAAAAAACCTGTAAAGAACAATATTATAGAATATTAAGTTTTTTATTCACAATCTCCTCATCACAGGCAGAATTTTCCATTTAACCAATTAATTCCCAAAATTTCCCATAAATTCCTGGTAAGTTTCAATATTTCCAAAATTCTCCAGATGAAGTTCCCATGGAAACCTTTCGGAAAAATTCCGGAAATTTACCAGAAATTTTCCACACATTTGCAAACCTTACAAGGGCACCTCAAAATAAAGTGTTACCGTATTTTTCTTTGCTAGTTCACGTTAACTAATATAATTAGTTAATGTTAAAAACCAGGACCTTATTGTAAAGTGTTACCAACATTATTTTACTTGTATATAGAGAAAATTTGAAATGCATGAAAAGTGAAAATTTCTGTGTACATCTTTCAGTGATTATTCAAGTACAAACTTTGAATACTGTTTGTGCTGCAGAAATTTAGACAGCATAACCTTGTAATGAAGCAATATATTTGGGAAACACAATGGTCAAAATCCTGTGCAGTTTTCACAAAGGTAATTTTAATCTAAATCCTGATCATGAATATTCAGTGTTTCGCCCAGCCCTAATCTGCTTATCTAAAAATAGCAGACTGACATAGACAGCAAGAGTGTGAAGATTGTTTTAGATGATGTATAGGCTTGTATTTGATCCCTGAGGTATGTGGGATGGATTGTATTGCATTGTGGCGAAGCCAAGTGCTTTTCTCTCCTGTCCTGCAGGAGATGATTGCCGTCACCTGTAATTACACGCTCTTCATCTGTAGCCCTGCAGACGTGACTCATCTGAATAAACACACTTCACTGAAACCCATTTTCTCTGTAGCCACTGCAGTCTGTGTCTGTGGTTAGAGGGGAAAGAAGAAGTGAATGCAGTTTTATTGCCTAAGTAACTTTGACGTTTTTATGTTTTTCTATGATGCAACCATGCGGGGCCAGGTCATATTCAAATATTGAACACGCTCTGAGTTGATTCATTATGCAAGAAAGTGCAAGAGACTGTAACTCTGCTTTTGTACTTTTAATGAATGAACATGCAGCACCATCTAGCAGTAGGAGACAAAATTTCTCAAACAGGAGCCCTAGAAAGGCTGTGGTGGAATAAACACTGACATCCTGTGGTTAATTTTGAAATAGTCAACAAAAAAAGTCAACATTTTGCTCACCCCCATGCTATTCCAATTCAGTATATGGCTTTCTTTCATTACTACATGTTTTTTAGGTTTACCTATGTGTCCCGAGCTGACCAGAGATCACATTCCTAAAGCTAGAGACGTGGGTCACTTCCTGTCCGTCACGGGCACGGTCATCCGCACCAGTGTGACTAAAGTGCTGGAGTTTGAGAGAGATTACATGTGCAATAAATGCAGGCACGTGTTCTCCGTGCAAGCCTCTTTTGAGCAGTTTTACACCTTCACTCCACCCACCAGCTGCCCCAGTGAGGATGGATGTAATTCTTTCAAATTCACCTGCCTGTCAGGAAGTGACGCCCCTCCGGCCGCCTGCAAGGACTACCAGGAGATCAAAATCCAAGAGCAGGTGAGATGTTGTTTATTCATGTACAGTCACCCTGGAGCAATCTGGTGCTAAAGAAATAGTTCAGTTCGGCTTTCTTCTTCCAAGATGGGGTATGGCAGATGACGACTCTGAAACTTCCATAGTGTTTTGTGTGTTTTGTGCATCAGGACATTCAACCAACGTTCTGTGGGCGTGATGTCCATGGCTGAGACTTTATGGCATGGGTTTCAAAACAAAATAAAAAAAGAAACATAATATTATAAAAAATTATATTAAATAAAAAAAGTATATAAATTTAAATTATTTAAAGAGGTCATCCGATGCAACGTGCACATTTACAAGTTGTTTGAACTGAAATGTGTGTTGGTAGTGTGTGTACACAACCACCCTATAATGAAAAAGATCCACTCTGTGTTTTTTTTTTTTTTATCTCGTTAAATAATTTCCCCTTTCTCAAATCGAGCCAATCTCAGATGCCTGTCTGTGTGACATCACACAGACACAGGCCCTCCCACGATAGTTGATTGACAGGCCGTCTTACCTTAGTCCCCCCCTGAGTGAGCTGTGAGCTGTCCTCCATTGTGTCGACTTCGGTGCAGGGGAAGACAAGAATGTCTCTGATTAAGCAATTGAGGTTGTTTTGTCGTTGGATGTAAAAATGAAACATAGCAGTCGTCATTTACTCCCGACATCTGAGCCGCTGAAGACGGAGAGGATTAACGTTACTTTCGTTTTTGAATGGAATGCACCGATCACCGATCTGCCTAAATGCGTTTATGTTCGCACAAATCATTCATGATCCAGCTTCGTCTACAGAAGAAGTATTTAAAGGTTTTTTTATGAATCTTTGCAAATTGCCTTTCCTAATATGTGCAAGTTAGCAAGTCTCATGGCTGAAGTTTACAGTCTACTCTCACCCCACGGAAGAGAGGGGCGGGGTCAGCAGAGCTCATTAGCATTTAAAGCAACATGGACTAAAGCAGCTTGCTGTAAACAGCTGATTTTGACAGAGTAAAAAGGGTGTTTTTTACACTACCATTGAGAAATTTTAACCAAAGTATTTTATAGACCTTTCATTATAAGACCCTAAAGAATCATATTCAAACTTGTGGAAAATGGGCATCTGATGACCCTTTTAAAATAAAATATTATTATAATTATTAGTTATATAATCATATAATTTAATAATATTTTATAAAATATAATTAAAATAAAACTAAGCAAATTTTAAGTAAAATAATATGTAAATGTAATGTAAAAGCATCTACAAAAATAATAAGAAAAAAGATGTATGTAATGTATGTCGAAGTATGTTAAACCAGTGCACCTTCACCAACAGGTACAGAAACTGTCAGTGGGCAGTATTCCTCGATCTATGCTCATCATCTTGGAGGACGATCTTGTGGACAGCTGCAAATCAGGTAAATGCTGTCCAGTCTGTATTTTATACATATATTTACTGGCTTAAATAATTTGACAGTGCAGGACTGATTATCTGTATGACTCAATAACTCTGGCCAGTCCTTCTCACTGTTAAAGTCTGTGTGAACCGGAAGTTGCTGCTGACTTTATTACAGTGTAGTGATGTATTTCCAGCTGAAACTGAAATAGAGGGCATGGTTTTATTTTTGCACTCCTCCTCTCTGTCTCTCATTCATAGCAAACTAACTGTTTTTAGGGGTGTGTTTAAGGATATTCTGCCAAACTGACGTCATCAGTGAAGGAATACCATTCCAGAGCGGAAGCAAATGTTCAGATTTTAAGGCAAATTTAAGATTACCAAGACAAAAAAAGATGTCTTGGGGACTTTAATACTGTGTTGTACAAGACTGGCTTTATTAAGATTTTCTCGTGAGAATGAATTCCAACATAAACAACTTTCTTTTCAGTCATGTGCTTCAGTGCAATAACAATAACATTGTAAATAATCAGATTTGTTGTAGAATTTATTTTTTTTATATATGTATTATATAAAATTATGTATATTTACAGTATGTAATATAAGCAGTTTTTGCATTGCATAATGTGTTACTTCTATAATAATAAAAACATTCCTTAGGGAAAAATCATGTGTCTTTTTCGTCCCCTCATACCTTTCTCACACAGGCGATGACATCACAGTGTATGGAGTTGTGTGTCAGCGCTGGAAGCCGATGTTTCTGGATTGCCGCTGTGATGTAGAGATTGTGCTGAAAGCAAACTACATCGAGGTCAACAATGAGCAGTCCACCACAGCACTGGTGCTGGAAGACATCCAGAAGGAGTTTGAAGATTTCTGGGACAGTCACAAACATGACCCCATTGCTGGTTGGTGTCTTTTTTTAAATATTGAATCTGGAGTACCAGTCTAGTAGTACAAATTAACATTATGGCATGTTTAATACCATGTCTTCTCGGCATTTAAAAGATTTCTCTCTTTCTTATTGCTATACAAACTCAATTAGAATCCCTTTAGAGGAAGTTCAGTTGATTAGGTGCATGAAACAGTGTTGTAATCTGTTCCCAGTGGTTTTTTCTGAGACACACTGTCACTGTTAGGCTACTATATGCTCATAGGGTTACTGGGTTAGGGATTTGAACAAATCCCTAACTGCAAGTATTAAACTTTGGCATGTAACTCATCCTGTATCGTTTGGGCTGTGAACATGAATAATACCTCAGTCATGTGGCTTTTTGAGCAAAGGTGTTTTCTGAACAGTCAAATGCATGATTTTCTCATTGATGTTAGAAAAAGTGGTGGAAAAAATAGAGAACCACCTAGTATGGCCTAGAACACCCTAGCAGCCAATCATAAAGTAAAACAGCTCATGGGATTTAGTGTGGGTTTATGAATCATATGTTTATGAATCTCTGTCTCTCTTTCTCTTGACATTCTAAAGGCAGGAATGAGATCTTGATGAGTCTCTGCCCTCAGGTGTTCGGCATGTATGTTGTCAAGCTGGCTGTTGCTATGGTTTTGGCAGGTGGGGTACAGAGAATAGATGCATCTGGAACCAAGGTGAGAGGTATGTGTTCACATTGCACATAATGGGCAGTCTGACATTTAGACTTATCGTGAAACAAAGTTCAGAGGTGTGCTTGAAAAGTGTACTGCTCTTGTAAATAGTTCTGACTCAAAGCATGCTCTCGGTTTAGGAGAGTCTCATCTGTTGCTTGTGGGCGATCCAGGCACTGGGAAGTCACAGTTTCTGAAGTATGCGGCTAAGATTACACCACGCTCTGTGCTCACTGCAGGAATCGGATCTACTAATGCAGGTTCCACATATTGAAGATTGCTGCATACACATACTATTTCTGGCACATACTAAGCACTATTCACTTCTGCTGTGCAATGAGCATTTAGTGCTGTTGCATCATTGTTTGTATCATTGTGAAATACTGGTCAGGTCTGACAGTGGCGGCTGTTAAGGACTCTGGAGAGTGGCATCTGGAGGCAGGAGCCCTTGTTCTCTCTGATGGAGGTCTGTGCTGCATCGATGAATTCAACAGCATCAAAGAACATGACCGCACCAGCATCCACGAGGCCATGGAGCAACAAACCATCAGCGTGGCCAAAGCCGGGTGAGTGCAGGGAGAAATAATGTCTTCTTGCATTTTTTTTTAATTTACCAAAAGTTTTTGAGCATCACATTCAATGTCCCATGTTCCTCTTTTGTAGAATGGTGTGTAAACTGGACACAAGGACTACCATCCTGGCAGCTACAAACCCAAAGGGGCAGTATGACCCAAATGTGTCAGTTTCTGTGAACGTGGCCCTCGCCAGCCCCCTCCTGAGCCGCTTTGACCTCGTGCTGGTTCTGCTGGATACTAAAAACCCAGAATGGGACAAAATAATCTCCTCATTTATCCTGCAGAACAAAGGTTTGTCCCAGAGAAAAATCTTTTATTTTGTAATATCAGGGGTTTTCAATGTAGGTGCATATTATGTGAAATCTGAATACATTTACATTTAGTTGTTTAGCAGACGCTTTTATCCAAAGCCACTTACAAATGAGGACATTGGATAGATATTTATATCTAGCCATTGAAGTATGAAGTTGTCCTAAGACAAGAATGCATTTTGGTTTTAGGACAACTTTGATAATAGGTTTTGATCCACTTCAAATGTTGACTATTTGTATACATATATTTGTACATTTATATAAAGGTTTGTCCCAGAGAGGATTCTTTTGTTTTGTAATACCAGAGGTTTTCAAAGTAGGTTTATATTATATTATATTATATTTTGAAGGTTGAAAGAAGAAACAAATGTATGAAATTTGAATATATATTTGGAAATCCTGAATATAAAGTTATAATGCTAAACATAAAAATATTTCCAAAGATTTAGTTAGAACTATATTTGGATGCACATTTGACATTTAGGCTTATAACCATATATTTGGATTTACATAGCATTTTATATACTTATTTATGTAATTATATAAAATATTTTGAAATTATTTTATTTATTAAAAGTAATAAATGTATATAATATTTATATACTATTTTACATAATATTCTTTGTAGAAATTCAAACATTTTTTTCATATAATACGTTACACATATCTATGATAATCATTTTTAATTAATTTCTTTGCTCTAGAAGTGGGCCTTATTTCCTTTTTCCCCCCTTCCTTTGAATCATGTCCTGGTTCCATGAATATATTTTACACATTTTTAACTCGATACCTAGCTCATAGTGCATGTTTGTTGTTGTACATGACATACAAAAAAAGTAGTAGTTTGTGAGGTGTCATCTGATGTATTATTGGATCAGAATCCCCCCGCCCCATCCAGCCTGACTGCTGGTTCCTGCTTACCTCATGGGATTTGTTGCTTGTTCAGTCTTTCGTTATTTTCCCAAGTGATGCCACTTTGAAAGAAACTCTTTGATACTGACTAGAAGTTAATGGTGAAGCCTTGACATTTGTTGAATATTTATAAAATATTCATCTTAACATCTCCCCCTTTCTCTGAACTCTCTTCCCTCGTGTTTTTCCCCACAGGAGCGCCGAGTGAGTCTTCATGTTTATGGAGTATGGAGAAGATGAGGGCCTATTTCTGTCTGATCAAAACGCTTAAGCCTTGTATAACACAGGAAGCAAATACCATCCTGAGCCGCTACTATCAGCTGCAGAGACAGAGCGACAGCCGTAACGCCGCCCGGACGACCATCCGCATGCTGGAGAGTCTCAGCCGCCTCGCTGAGGGTCAGATGCTCACATGCAGTATAATATCTGACACTCATCTCATAAGAACTGATGCTCATCTCTCTGTGTGTTTCAGCTCATGCCAGGCTGATGTTCAGAGAGACAGTGACAGTAGAGGACGCTGTTGTGGTGGTATCTGTTATGGAGTGCTCCATGCAGGTTTGTTAATTACTACTTCATCATCCGGAAGCTATATTAAATTGTTGAGGACTGGATTAGCATATTTTTATGTTTGCCTTAGGGAGGCGCTCTACTTGGAAATGTGAATGCTCTACACACCTCTTTTCCTGACGACCCCTGTGAACAGTATAAAACACAGTGTGAGATTGTGCTTGAGAGGCTGGGATTGACTGATACCCTACAGAAAGAACTCCAAAGACTTTCAAGGTAAAACTGGAATGATAAATTTAAAATACAATTTTTTATTAGATTTGTACTATAAATAAAAAGTATTATCAAATACAAAAGAGAATTGTTTAAATATGTAATATTCATGATAAAATATGTATGTTTAAATACAAAATATTATTTAATATAGTAATATAAATTATACTTATTTAGATTGATATGTAGTAAATATAAATACGTTATAAAAGTCAAATTAAGTTAATTTAATTTGTATTCATTTTGAAATATAATAATAAAAATAATAACAAATATTTGATAGTAATAATACTATATATATATATATATATATATATATATATATATATATATATATATATATTTTACCAGTTAGTATTATTAGTTTTTGTTTTAAAATACAGTTTTATACAATTGTATTTAATTAGTAATATGAATCAAACATTATCAAAAATAAAATGTATTAATATGTAATTTTGTAACATGATTTTAATAGATTCAATTCTGTTAATAGTAAAATATAAAATGTCATTATTAAAATTTGTATATACGTTTTAATATGGAAATCATTACCGCGACTGAATAAAAAAAGGTGTTAGTGAATTTTTTTTTTTTTCAGAACTGCGAGTTAATATTTTGAAATTCTGACTTTATAACTTGCTATTTCAAGTTTTTATCTCACAATTCTGAGAAAAAAAAGCCAGAATTGCGAGTTTGTATCATGCTTGAGTAAAAAAAAAAAAAAAAAGTCAGAATTGTAAGATAAAAAGCAATTACCTTTTTTTTTTTTTATTCATTGGCGGAAACAGGCTTCCGTATTTTACAGCACATAGAAAACTTGCCTAAAATTCACCTGAGCCCTGCAAAAATCTGAGATTCCTCCTAAGAACATCTTTTGTGCTCCTCTTTAGGCTAAATAGCAGAAGACCGGACTCCCCTAAAGGGACCGGACCATGTAGTGACCACACCAGCGAGCGTCCAACTGGTCAGAATCACAGTAATGGTGAGGTGACCACTGATTCAGACCCCAGCTTGGACTGGGTTCCACTCCTTATCCAGCCTCGAACTGGAGCCGGCTCCGTCGTTCACACCTCCCCCGTCATTACCTCCACACAGAACACCAACACCACACTGGGCGGCACGGCGGTGTTGCCTAGCAACAGCCATTACCCATACGCCGCAAGGGTTCTGTGTGGGAGAATGATGAGGATCCATCCCCGTGGTTGAGGCTGTTGTGTGGAAAGAGGGCTCCAAAAAGCTCAGAGAAAACGGTTGAAAGAAGAGATGAACAAGCATCCCTCCCCGCTGAGCAAGGAACGAGTTTTAGGAGAGACAGGTGACGATTTAGAGGAGATATTCTCCACAGTACACCCCAAAACGGGGAAGAAGAAACCCTCAAAAAAGAAAAAAACACAACCATTAGTCCTCCTGACATCAGAGCCGAGAGCGGAGAGGATTTACGCAGCAAACTCACAAACTTCACATTCAAGCCCAGAGAGAGAATAACTCATGCCGATCAGTCGGTTGTGAAAGAGAGTGCCAAAGTGGCAGTGCATGAGGGGGCGAAACCTACCACGTCTCAGATGCCAGAAACACGGGCCGAAAGTGGGAATCGGTCAAGCTCACATCATCCAGCAGAGGGCAGCAGAGCTAATGAGAAACCCTGGCTAGGAAACTTACAATAAAACCAAAGACATTTCCTCTAAGGTCTTGAATGATGTGAGCACAGCTCAGGAAAGAAACATCTGAGGACATTGAACCTCAACAACAGCTGCTGTCCAGACTCAACAGCCTCACTCCAGGTGAGAATAATGGCAACACTAATAAACACCCACAATCCCCACCAAGGACAGACCACCCAAAGGTGAAGGTGGCCAGTTCAAACTCGCCCACACTCTCTAGATTCTCTTTTACGGGCTCATCTGAAGAAAACACTGGTGATAAAACAGTCCCAGCTACAAACAGCAGCACAAACAAAGGGCCAGCAAACCCACTTTCTGAAGACCAGGAGAACACAAACAAAGCACACGGACCAGGAAAAAATATAACCATAGATGCGAAGGTCACCACAATGCAGACAGGCAACATGAGGACAGAGCCCTCCGACAGACAGGAAGAAGCCGGAGAGAACGCTACAAAGAAGAGGAGATGTTTTGAGTTGGGCTCGGGAGGCCCTGCAGGACTCCTCAAAGGTTTTTCACTGTTCATAGACGATGAAGATCTAGATGCTGACTGGATCTGATGCAGCAGGAGACGTTTGTCATGTGTATTAGCAGTATATCTATTTTTTGTGTTTATTTGTCCATTTAAATGCAGTGTGATGTGTTTTAATGGCTGAAAAGATTCTGATGTCACTCTAAAAAGAGTCTCTATTTGCCCTTTTGTTTTCGTTAAGTAAATATCAGTTACATTTTTATGTCTGGTTTTGTTTTCTCAGTAACTCAAATTATATAGTTACATTCATTTTTATCCAAACCCCTTGCAGTTTTTTTTACATGCAAGGTTACATACCTTTGTTATTTTTTTTTTTTTTTAAAGTTATGTTTGTTTTTAAATGTTTTTATGGAAGCCCGTTTCTGCCCCTGAATAAAAAAATAAAGGTAGTTGTGACTTTATATCTCTTAATTTTGACACATTTTTTTTTACTCATAATTTTTACATCACGTAATTCTGACTTTTTTTTCTCTCAGAATGTGGGTTTGTTTGTTGTTTGTTTTTCCTCAGAATTTTCGCGATATAAACTTGCAATCGCTAGTTATAAAGTCAAAGTTGCGAGATATAAAGTTGCGGCATATAAACTCACAATTCTGACCTTTTACTCAGAATTGTGAGAAATAAACTTCAAAGTTGTTATAAATCCAATTCTGATTCTTATTTTCTCAGAATTGCAAGTTTTTACATTTGCATGTTAAGTCAAAATTGTGAGATATAAAGTCAAAATTGTGTAAAATCGCAATTGCGAGGAAAAAAACTCAGAATTGCATGTTTATATCACGCAATTTAGACTTGATAACAATTCTGACTTTTTTTTGCAATTGAAAAAAACTCAGAATTACATGTTTATGTCTTACAATTCTGACTTTATAACTACTAATTGCAAGTTTGTCACACAATTCTGAGATACAAAAAGGTCAGAATTTGGAGATTTTTCACTAATTTATCATTATTTAGTGGCAGAAATGGACTTTCACTAAAAAAAAAAAAAAAAACACTAAATAGAATGCTATTTTTAGTATTGCTCCTGTTTTAAAATGATAAACATCTCACTTGTTTTGCAAGAGACTCTTAAACATTTGAGCAGAACAGTACATTAAAAAGCACCTTTCTACACTAGCATTTTCCCCCTAAAGTCCACTTACTGTACCCTTTATGTACCAAAACCTTAAGTTTAATTTTACAAGATAATTTTTCATTCTTCCTCTGACCCTTAGAATCAAATGTACTGTTTTTGCTACTTTACCTTTAAGATTTCTATAGTTAAATCATGTTATGATTGCTGAATACCGAATAGGTTGTAAACAACTGGGCGGTCATGTTCATTTCCACATGGTTCTGACCTCATAACCATGATGATTTATGAAGGGCCCCTTTTTTGCATCTTATTTTTTGAAAATGGAATGTGTGTGTGCAAGGGAGCTCTAAATTAGTCTTGTTTAGTTAAAAAAAACACACACAATCCTTTTCTTACTTTAAGTAAACAGCCAATTCTAAACATATAGTAAAACAGTGCAAGATAATGGGGTCATTTACATTTAACAACCTAATAGTGCATGTTTAATTGCCGTGCAGCGATTTGTTGTTCAGTGTATTCGCCCAGCAAAAATAACTAAAGGTGCCTTCAGCCCATGCAAAGCCAAATAACCATCAAAACAGACGTTTTAATGCTTAGTGGATGCTGTAAGAGATGTTTTCAGGCTTGAACAATTTACCCCTTGGGAGCAATAAATAACACCATGGTGAAGAGATGTTGTCTATTGTCATGGTGACAAATTGCATTCCATTGGGAGTTTAGGGATGAATGTACTGCATTCGGTGATAATAGGATCATACAGGACAGGATCTGCTGCAGTCCCCAAAGTCAGAATCATGATTAAGATGGTTAAGTCAAGCACATTTTACTTGTTTTGTCATTCAAACCTCTTTAACACAAAAAACAATTCCACCTAGTTTGTTTATTGCTGTTTTAAATGGAAATTAATCTTCTTTTTAGGCTCTTTTCTAAGGTTATTGGTGTGTGTGAGTGTATGATATGTATTTTTTAGACACCTTGTAATGCAGTATTTGTTCTTGAAATAAGGACATGCATGTGTTAATATACGACTATAATAAGCTTCTGTTTTGTCTTGAAGCAGTTATGAGATCATTTCCATTGACTGACTGAGTTACTAGTGAAGTCTAACCTTCTATTGGAGAGGGTCAAGGTCTGTACAGCTTCAGTATTTGTCTCAGAGGAGAACTGCGGTAAAGGGAGCTGAAGGGAAGATGAGACGTTAATGGACCCTAAAGCTTCCTGCAGATGGATCACTGGCCTTATCAATAATGAAGCATTATTGATTTAATGTCTCTGAATGTGGCACCAAGGATACCCAAACTCACCATTACATCATTCATTTGGCATCGTACAGCGTTTTAGAGGATTGAATTTGGGACTTTTGCCATTTTAAAGCTTTTTTGCAGCAAATATGAAACATTTTAGTCTGGACTCTATGGTGAGGTCTAATAAATAGATATCTACAGTTTGTTTAATTACAAGTTTCCGTATTCCTTAACAATTTTTACTTTATTTAATTTTTTAATTCTAGTCACAAGCCTTTTGGTCTTTAGGTCAGAAGGCGTGAAACTTTCAGTTTCCCCATCAGGTTGTTTTGACATTTTTGAAAGCCTTGTGTGTGTCATGTCAGAACCATATGTCTGAGTGATTTTGGTGTCTTTGGTGAACATTTGAGCCACTGCACATCTAAAGGAGCACCTTTCTTTAAACTCTATTCTGTTCTATTCAGCAGAGTTGGAGTTTTGTTTGGCAGGACCTGGGATTTTCCTTTTAGGCGTGAGTTACAGTAGAACACTCTTTTTTTTAGGCTAAGCATGGAAATCTTTGAGAAACAGTCATTTATGCCGGCAAGCTGTAATTTGTAAAGATTGATAAAGAAGAAAGTGAGTTGTTTGGTTCAGGTAATACAGGCATTATGATCTTCTTCTGTTGCACATGATCATATGAACTGGACAGAACAGAATGTGTTGCTCTGACAGTTGGGGTGTAGCTCGATTACATAAACCCAGAGGTGTAATATGAATGTTGTTATTGCAACTCTTCACCTGGATCGCTTCAGGGGAAAATACATCAATCACTGCGAATAGCAGGTTAATGGGAGTTGTCATGGAGCAAACTCTATCTGCTTTGGCAAAAGCTAGTTTTCTCTATTTCTGTGATAAATATAAGTATGTTTTTTATATGACAGGCATGCATTTGACACATTTAATGTGTGTAAAGTTGGGCAACACATCCTCTTTTGCATGGTCAGCCATCGCCTGCTAACTAGAAAGAAAATTGCTGATCAAGAAACACTAACTCGCACGTTAGCAAGTTTGTGAAATTTGCAACATCCTTCACAGTGTCAGGAAAAATGAACTCATAAGTGAAAGTTCTGTTATTAGTTACTAACAGCGTAAACCTGTTTTTTTTTTTTTTGTTTGTTTTTTTTTTTTTTTTTTTCAACCGTTTTGAAGAATCTTTGTAAAGTTAAAAGCTGCAAAAAATAGCAAATTTGTCCATTTCTGGTTTTATTTATTTAATTTATTTATTTATTTTTATAGTTTGTCAGTCTTGGTTACCAAGAACTGTAAAGCAATTCTTGATAAAGGTATTCCTTTGAGCTCCAGTGAAAAAAAAAATCTGGGGCCCTATGAATTCAGTGATGTGGAAACCCGGATGGAATCACTGAATCCAGTCATAAAAAAACGGAAATTACTGTTTAAGGTGGAATTTGGCAAATTTTGGATGAATAAATTAAAAGGTCAGTACACTTAAATCAAAACACGATATGGACTTCTCTCTGTGAATATTAAGCCACAAAAAGATTATTTAATATGAATCCTGCATGTTCTGCTTGTCTCTGGGTGAAATGAATGGCACAGACACACGGTTTTGTTTACTACACACATGCTCTTGGAGTTTTTAGCTGCCTCTATATATGAGTACATGAACCTGATCTCCAGAACTGCTCTGAGAGTCACTTCATGAGCATTTTACCGTGTTTTGTGAGAAAAAACTATAGTCATATCATATACAAACTAAGGCTGTCAGTCAATTTAATTTTTTATCTAATTAATTACATGTTTTTGATTAATTAATCTCAATTAATAGCAAAATTAATTTGACTGTGAAAATAGCCACAAAAGATTATTTAAAGCTATTTTTGTGTGAAATGAGAAAGTATCAAGTAGACATTATAAATTGTAGCTTTAGAAATATTTTATTTGATTCAGCATAAAATGTATTACACATAAACATTTAGGCTACAACGGCCTAACATAAAACTATGGAACATAAAAGATGTTTTGAGAAACATCTAAGTATTTTTTGTTCATACAATTGAAAGTCATTGGTAACCAAAACAGCTTTGTTACCAAAAACCTTCAAAATACCTTCTTTTATGTTACACAAAAGAAAGTAAGCCATTCAGGTTTGAGTAAATGAATTAAAATTTTTGGGGTGAACTATCCCTTTAATGTTTTTATTATTATCATTATATATATATATATATAATATATATATTATATATATATATATATATATATATATATATTTATATATATATATAGATATATATATATTTTATATATATATATATATATATAGATATATATAGATATATATATATAGATATAATTTTAATTTTTATTATTATTATTAAATGAAACTCTAAATAAGGAACTAAATCTGCCAGCAGGGTGGCGGTAAATGTCTTTATGGTCATTCATTCAAACGGCTGATTCATTCAGCAATGAAGTAAACAGTTCTCTTTATGGATAGGTCTTTGAATCATTGATTCACATGATTCGTTCAAAACGCGGATTCATTCAGAACTAAACAACACTGTGCTGCTCGGAGATGCAAAACAATTTTGCTATGGCTTTAAAGGTAATTCTCTGCAAAATTAAGGTTTCTCTGCAAAACTGAGCAAAAACATAATATTGTATTTAAAATATAACAATATTAACTTCTTATTTACTGAGCTGTTGTATAAAATCACATTTAAACTCATGATATTCAGGACAGAAACAGCACTCGTCTTATATTGCTCTCGCTGCTCGTGTGATATCGCTTATCATATGATATAAATATGAGACAAAAACTCATGCGGGGCATTTTTCACCCCAATATCTTGCGTTTTAGGGCATAACTGTATTTATGGAGTTGTTGCCCTGCATCATATTTGTCAACAGTAAACTGTATGAAATGTAAGATTGGGGGCTGACAGCTGACAGCCCTGATACAAACAGAAACCTAAAGGTCTTGAGGTCCTTTAAAATAAAAGTTTGGTTTAACATGACGAAACTGTGACAGAAATATATTACTTAATGTAATTATTGTAATATTACTGACAATAAAATTATAATTAAAACATTACTTTTAAGGAAATATTACCAGAAAAAATTATTTACCAGAAAAAATGTAAACAAGTCAATTATTTAAAGATGCTTTTGATTAAAATTGTATGGAAACATTAAAATGGAAACCAGAAAATTAATGCCAAACAGAATTTGATAAAAATAAAAGTAAATTAGAAAAAAAAAAAAGGTGTTTCGCAGGGCCTTAAAATATGATTTTTGCTAAACTTTTCATAATTTTTGAAAAAAATAAAACAGAATTTGGGAAAAAATAATACTGATTTCAAAGGGGGCTAAAATAAAATGGGTTTTAAAAACCATAAGATGAGTAAATGATGTAGAATTGTGATTTTTGCGTGAACTATTCAAGGTATACATCCTTTCAAGCTTTCTTTTAGTGCAAGATAATTCACTTTTTGAGGCAAATGTTCTGTGAGAGAATCAAAGTCTGTTCTAGTTCCACAAACGCTTCATAAAGGTCCCTCTGACCTAGACTGGTGTTGATCTTTGACTATGGTTTCTAGCATGGCTGTTGAGACCGGATGCCTCCTGCTGTGATCAGTTTAACAAGAGTCCCACTGGAGTGCCTCTGAAAAACTACAAAGTCAGAAGTCCTGACCTTTGCAGTTCAAACAGAAACTAATGTGCATCAACAAAGACCAACTGTTTTTATTTTTATTTTGTTTCCACCCAAGAACCAAATGATTGTGAGCTGATTGATTGTTTTAATGACACTTGAAAGCAAGACATTTTGCCACATCTATTCAAAAGTGTCTGTGACGTGTTTAATGTGATCTCATTGGCCAACAAAGTTTCCCCACAAGGTAACATATGCTTAGCAAACACCACTTCCTCGCGCTACTTCTGCATAATGTGCATTTCCCATGTCGACCAACAACTGTAAGTTTTGCACTTGTACAACTATATTTTTTGTTTTAATTGAACCGTTTGTAAGTTTCTCCTTTCCAGGCCGAGGAATATGGGGCATTGCTATTTGTGTTGGCACTTGAACTGATTTAAATTTGAAAATAGGCTTTGAGACTCTTAGTAATGAATGTGGTTGACCTATCATGCTGTACATTTGAAGACAAAGATCATATTATAGTAAATGAGAATTCAAGAATCATGTTAATCGTAATATGTGTTTGGTTGACACATTTTTTTTACTTGAATTCTGGTTAATATGTGTATTTTTAAGAAGCAAAGACCTTTGTTTAGAGCGTCAAGGTATTGTAAGCAGGAAGTCGAATATATGAAGCAAATATATTTTTAAATTTGAAATGTATAGTACACCAAATACTGACCAGTCATACTTTGGCCTGGAACTGTTTTTTATTGACAGCATATGCATGTGCAGGTCGAATGTGTTTAAATGCAGCCGCTGGTTTCCTGGCAGAGAGACAGGAAGTGGGGGCTGGGTGCAGTTTGCACTAGTCTGATAACATGCACAAAAACAGTGATTCTTGATGCCCTGGTTTGTGCGTCCCACTCGCTCCAAACCTCAGGGAATTATTCATGTGGTTCTCTCCCAAACCAGCCTCCGATCCGTGGCAAAATACAGGAGTGAAGTTGTCAATGTCAACACTGGTGGCGTGGTAAACAGCTCTCTCTCAGTCCTCTGAGAGGAAATCTGTTGTTTGGGTCGAGTAGCAACAGCCTTCATTCATCTCCAAGAGGGTCAAAGACCTTTGTTCTGTAAAAACACGACCGCTGGTTAGAAAAATGAGATTGCTGTTTATGGAAAATATTGTAGAAATGTTATCTCACTCTGCATCAGTGTTGATTTTAATTGGTGGCAATTGCTTCTGTAATATTGTATTGTTTCAATGACAACATATTTCCACAAATGCTGGTGGCATGGACCATTTATCTACAAAATTGAGATAAACTACCAAGCATTAAAAAGGTTTTATATATATATATATATATATATAAAAAAAAAAAAATGAATGCCTGGTAGTTATCAGAGCATTGTTCCTAAGGTGTTCTGGGCCGAGTTTCCCGATAACGATTGATCTTAGCGCTTAAGAGCGTTTTCTACGAGTCATTTTACGATCCTTCGTTATTGTTTCACGTGCGTTTCCCAAAAATGCCCTTAACACAATCACACGTAGCTGTGCTTTAAGTACTACTCGGGAGTCGTATCCATTTGTCAAGTGCTGAAATGTCACCTTATAGAATGGCTTGTAATTGTAGTAGGCTACTACACGCACGTTTATTGAAATGTTAACCTAATCCTGCGTTAAAGACAACTCGGATATAATAACTATAATACAATATTATTATAATACAATGTTATAATATTATATATTATAATTTACATAATAATATACTTTAAATATATACATTCAATTCAATTCAATACAAGTTTATTTGTATAGCGCTTTTTACGATACAAATCATTACAAAGCAACTTTACAGAAAATTAAGTTTCTACAATATTTAGTAGTAGCTTATCAGTGGTGACTTTCAGTTCATGTGCATATGGGCAGAAATGTTCAGAAAAATCAATAAAAAGACGTAAACAAACAGACGATTAACACTATTAACAGCAATTATGCAATCAAACTTATAGCAAAATGTGGTAGTTCTGTATGTTGTCTCTGGGTTAGCATCATCTGAGGTCCTCTGAGGGGTTGGCATCATCTCTTTTCAGCTGTTCTGAATCCAGACTGAAGCTTATGTAATCCTAGTTACCACGGGATATAAATCCTGTGGCAAAACAGAGAAACAAATAGAGACATAATTAGCGTAGCTGCTGTTCCAGCCAAGTAAAATTAATTAGTTTAACCCAAGCTAAAGAATAATAATGCACATTTGATCAGATATAACTGCAGTCCAAAATTTTGAGATGCATTATTTGAATGCTTGGCCAAAGCGGTGTGTTTTTAATCTAGATTTAAACAGAGGATGTGTGTCTGAACCCCGAACATTATCAGGAAGGCTATTCCAGAGTTTTGGGAGCCAAATGCGAAAAAGCTCTACCTCCTTTAGTGGACTTTGCTATCCTAGGTACTATCAAAAGTCCAGCGTTTTGTGACCTTAGGGAGCGTGATGGGTTGTAGCGTGGTAGAAGACTAGTTAGGTACGCAGGAGCTAAGCCATTAAGGGCCTTATAAGTAAGTAATAACATTTTGTAACTGATACGGAACTTAATAGGTAGCCAGTGCAGAGACTGTAGTATTGGGGTAATATGATCATATTTTCTTGACCTGGTAAGGATTCTAGCCGCTGCATTTTGGACTACCTGTAGCTTGTTTATTGAGGATGCAGGACAACCACCTAGCAGTGCATTACAATAGTCCAGTCTAGAGGTCATGAATGCATGAACTAGCTTTTCTGCATCAGGAACAGGTAACATGTTTCGTAGCTTGGCAATGTTTCTAAGATGGAAGAATGCTGTTTTTGTAACATGGGAAATATGATTTTCAAAAGACAAGTTACTGTCTAATATAACACCCAGATTTTTGACAGTAGAGGAAGTAACAGTACATCCGTCTAATTGCAAATTGTAATCTACGAGATTCTGTGTAATGTTTTCTGGTCCAATAAGTAATATCTCTGTCTTATTTGAATTTAATAGGAGAAAATTATTGGTCATCCAATCTTTTACATTTTTAACACACTCTGTTAGCTTAGATAATTTTTGAAGTTTCACCTGGTCTTGTTGAGATATATAGTTGAGTATCATCAGCATAACAGTGGAAACTAATCCCGTATTTTCTAATGATATTACCAAGGGGCAACATGTATATTGAAAATAGCAGAGGACCTAGGACAGATCCTTGTGGCACTCCATATTTTACTGGGGATAAATGAGATGACTCCCCATTTAGATAAACAAAGTGGTAGCGATCGGACAGGTAGGATCTAAACCATCTTAAAGCCTGCCCTTGGATACCTGTATAGTTTTGTAATCTATCTATGAGTATGTCGTGATCTATGGTGTCGAACGCAGCACTAAGATCAAGTAAAACTAGCAATGAGATGTAGCCTTGATCTGAAGCAAGAAGCAAGTCATTTGTAATTTTAACAAGTGCAGTTTCTGTGCTATGATGGGGCCTGAAACCCGACTGAAATTCTTCATAGAGATCTTTTTTTTTGCAGGTAGGAGCACAATTGAGCAGACACAACTTTTTCTAAAATTTTAGACATAAATGGAAGATTTGAAATGGGTCTGTAATTTGCCAGTTCACTAGGATCTAGTTGTGGTTTCTTAATAAGAGGCTTAATAACCGCCAGCTTGAATGGTTTTGGGACGTGACCTAAAGATAACGACGAGTTAATAATATTGAGAAGCGGTTTTTCTGCTACAGGTAACAACTCTTTCAGTAATTTAGTGGGTACAGGATCTAATAAACATGTTGGTTTAGATGCAGTGATAAGTTTATTTAGCTCTTCCTGTCCTATAGTTGTAAAGCACTGCAGTTTATCTTTGGGTGCGATAGATAAAACTAAAGTATTAGACGCTGTAGAATCTACATTTGTTATTGTATTTCTGATGTTATCTATTTTATCAGTGAAGAAATTCATAAAGTCATTACTATTTAACTTTTAGTGAAGAAATTCATAAAGTCATTACTATTTATTTGTTAATCTAGCCACTGTGCTAAATAAAAACCTTGGATTGTTTTGGTTGTTTTCTATGAGTTTTTGTGGATATGCTCGGCCCTGGCAGTTTTTAGAGCCTGTCTATAGCTGGACATACTGTTTTTTTCCACGCAATTCTAAAAACTTCCAAGTTCGTTTTTCTCCATTTGCGCTCAAGACTACGAGTTTCTTTCTTGAGAGCGTGGGTATTACTGTTGTACGATGTCAAGGTTAGTTTTTCTCTAACCTTTTTTCAATTTGATGGGGGCAACAGCTTCTAATGTATTAGAGAAGATAGTGCCCATGTTGCCAGTCATTTTGTCTAGTTCATGTGTATTTATGGGTACACAGAGCAGTTGAGATAAATCAGGCAGGTTATTTGCGAATCTGTCTTTGGTGGCTGGAACAATAGTTCTGCCCGGACGATAACGCAAAGCTATATAGTTATTATCATCAATAAGCAAAATGCACGATACAAGGAAATGGTCAGTAACATCATCACTTTGAGGTACGATATCTATGTCAGTAAGATCGATTCCATGCGATATAATTAAGTCTAGCGTATGATTAAAACGATGAGTGGGCCCGGTGACATTTTGCTTTACTCCAAAACAGTTTAATAAGTTAGTAAACGCAAGTCCTAATGCATCATTTGTATTATCAATATGAATGTTAAAATCTCCGAAATTAGCGCTTTTTCAGCGGTAACCAACAGGTCTGAGAGGAAATCTCCAAATTCTTTTAGGAATTCTGTATATGGCCCTGGTGGTCTATACACAGTAGCCAGAGAAAGAGATACATTAGATTTCTTTTGCATATCTGACAGTGTAACATTAAGCATAAGTATTTCAAATGATTTAAACCTGTATCCTGTTTTTCTGGGTAACACTGAGAATATCACTATATATTGTTGCAACACCTCCCCCACGACCAGTCTGACGGGGCTCATGTTTATAACAGTAGTTTGATGGAGTAGACTCATTTAGACCAATATAATCATTTGGTTTTAGCCAGGTTTCAGTCAAGCAGAGAACATCAAAACTATTATCTGTGATCATTTCATTTACAATAACTGCTTTGGGTGTGAGTGATCTAATGTTTATGAGCCCAAACTTTAAAAATTGTTTTTGTTCATTTATTTTACGTTTTTCTGGTTTAATCACGATAAGATTTTTTCTAGATCCTACATTAAATTTATATTTTGACCTCACTATTCGGGGAACAGACACAGTCTTAAAGGGATAGTTCACCCAAAAATCAAAATTATGTCATTAATGACTCACCCTCATGTCGTTCCAAACCCGTGAGACCTCCGTTCATCTTCGGAACACAGTATAAGATATTTTAGATTTAGTCCGAGAGCTTTCTGTCCCTCCATTGAGAATGTATGTACGGTATACTGTCCACGTCCAGAAAGGTAATAAAAACATCTTCAAAGTAGTCCATGTGACATCAGAGGGTCCGTTAGAATTTTTTGAAGCATCGAAAATACATTTTGGTCCAAAAATATCAAAAACTACGACTTTATTCAGCATTGACTTCTCTCCCGGGTCTGTTATGAGCGCGTTCAAAGCACATCCGGTTTCGCGAACGAATCACTCGTTGTAACCGGATCTTCTTGAACCAGTTCACCAAATCGAACTGAATCGTTTGAAACGGTTTCGCGTCAAAAATAAGCATTAATCCACAAATGACTTAAGCTGTTAACTTTTTTAACATGGCTGACACTCCCTCTGAGTTCAAATAAACCAATATCGCGGAGTAATTAATTTACTCAAACAGTACACTGACTGAACCGAGCCAGATAACGAACGAAACATTGACTCGTTCTCGAGTCAAGAACCGTTTCTGTCGGATGCGTCCGATTCGAGAACCGAGGAGCTGATGATACTGCGCATGCATGATTCAGCGTGAAGCAGACTGACACACAGCGCGTCTGAACTGAACTGGTTCTTTTGGTGATTGATTCTGAACTGATTCTGTGCTAATGTTATGAGCGCGGGTAAACCGAAGGCTTGAATCAAGGGCAATCATCGCCAATGTAGTCATTACGTCGAGCGCAAAAGAACTGGTGAACCGTTTTCGGCAACCGGTTTATTGAATCAAACTGTCCGAAAGAACCGGTTCGCGGAGAAGAACAGAACTTCCCATCACTACCGGTGATCCGAAAAAACCGATGCAACCGGTTCTTGACTCGAGAACGAGTCAATGTTTCGTTCGTTATCTGGCTCGGTTCAGTCAGTGTACTGTTTGAGTAAATGAATTACTCTGGGATATTGGTTTATTTGAACTCAGAGGGAGTGTCAGCCATGTTAAAAAAGTTAACAGCTTAAGTCATTTATGAATTAATGCTTATTGTTGACGCGAACCGTTTCAAACGATTGAGTTCGATTTGGTGAACTGGTTCAAGAAGATCCGGTTACATCGAGTGATTCGTTCGCGAACCGGATGTGCTGTGAACGCGCTCATAACAGACCCGGGAGAGAAGTCAATGCTGAATAAAGTCGTAGTTTGTGATATTTTTGGACCAAAATGTATTTTCGATGCTTCAAAAAATTCTAACGGACCCTCTGATGTCACATTAACTACTTTGAAGATGTTTTTATTACCTTTCTGGACGTGGACAGTATACCGTACATACATTCTCAGTGGAGGGACAGAAAGCTCTCGGACTAAATCTAAAATATCTTATACTGTGTTCCGAAGATGAACGGAGGTCTCACGGGTTTGGAACGACATGAGGGTGAGTCATTAATGACATAATTTTGATTTTTGGGTGAACTATCCCTTTAATAGAATTTATTGTGCAATTTCTTCTAGCATTTAAGCGGGTAGAACAAAAGCCATCATAGCAGTTATTTGAGAATTTGCTTACTAGTCATATGGAGCGCAGCGTCCTGGAGATGTTGTCCGAGAGCAGCTCCGCTCCGACTCTGCTGGGGTGCAGGCCATCAGCACGAAAAAGCCTAGGTCGCTCCCAGAAAAGATTCCAATTATTAACAAAGAGCAGTTTCTGTTCTTTACACCATGACAATAACCATTCATTTAGAGCAAAAAGTCTACTGAACCTTTCGTGTCCTCGTCGATACGTGGGCAGCGGTCCTGACACGATGATCGTCGCCGCGGGCGTCGTGCTGAGAACCGTCTCGATCAGGCTCCTGAAGTCCCTCTTCAGCATCTAATATATATACATATATTATAGTACTACAGTATATAATATAGAGACGTTATTTCCGGGTCCAAAACATTGCTGGTTTTCGTGCACATCAGCAAGTCATTGACAGACCCCAACCCTCATATTTCCTACATTATTTTATTTGTTTTATTTTTTATTTTTCAGTCATTTAATTTAGATGTGTATTTCTATTTTTTTCTGCCCTTTTTAATTAGTTAATTTATATATTCATTTACAAAAAAAAAAAAAGAGTAATAAAGTGTGCAATAAAGTACAATCAAATCCTTATATTATAATCACATTGCACTTGAATAAACTTAAATGTGCAATCTGCAGATTGTCATGCAGGTGACCGCATAAATCTGTCTTCTTACGATGCACTTAGGGCTTTACGATTGCTCCAGAGCACTCGTAGATCTACGATGATTTTCAAGTACTACTTAAGTTACAATGCTTTTGGGAAACAGACCGTAATATTAAGATCAGTCGCATGATCGTTTTTACGAACTTCTTAGGCTTAGGAAGCTTTTGGGAAACTCAGCCCTGGGTGGTTGGTAGGTTTTTCCTTACCAATGCAAGTCAAAAGGGTCCACCTTCAAAGCTTTCTAGAATATTCAGGTCCCACTTTCAGTGTTTTTTTTTTTTTGAAAATCATAAGTCAGGTCACTCATGCCAAATTGACACTGCAAAAGTGACAGAGGCACTTCTGAAATGGCATTTAGGTGTCTTTACACATACTGATTAATACTGCTCAGAGGTGGCATGAATGCATTTACACAGCAATGATAACCGTATGAGAGCAGGCATAATTTAGTCTTACTTTTATGTGATATTATGTCTTTACACAGAATTTTAAGCAGGCACAGATCAGCCTTAACTCTGAAAAATTATTTAGGAAAGTAATAGCACACCTCTCCTCAATAAGCTGCATGAGCTAAGTTATCATTTATATCTGTAGCAAAACATCCTGGGAGAAGTTATGTGCTGAAGTTTGATGAGCAATAGTAATAGTGATGCTTTCCTTAGCAGAGATTTGTTCAGTGCATTTTGGCACTATCACACACCATGGCTGTTAACAGTGGAGTGTGAGCGCTGTTTGTGTTATGAAGTGTAGCTGCTCTGTGTGTGGAGTGAGTGGGCCAGAACTGTAGCTCAGAGCTTCTGTTGTTGTGGAGACAGGCCTCAGTGTCGTCCAGTACCAGGACTCCGTTTAGTCTGCAGGAACATCTGCTAGGTTTCTTTGTTCACTTCCTCAATATGGTTTCCATATACACAGGTGTCCGTTTAGCAAGACCCAGCATGTAGCAGAAGCCTTTTTCAAAGTGCAGTCTTAG
Source organism: Cyprinus carpio (assembly GCF_018340385.1). Taxonomy (NCBI): domain Eukaryota; kingdom Metazoa; phylum Chordata; class Actinopteri; order Cypriniformes; family Cyprinidae; genus Cyprinus; species Cyprinus carpio. The sequence goes on from NW_024879356.1 coordinate 1,230,133, forward strand.
CCTCAATGAACACTGTCATTATTTACTCACTCCTTTGTCGTTCCGAACTTGTATGACTTTCTCTCATCCATAGAGAAAAAAAGAAGGATTTTGCAGAATAGTACTGGTTGCTGTTTTCTACAGTGGCCCAGTACATTTACATTTAGTCATTTAGCAGACGCTTTAATCCAAAGCGTCTGCTAAATGAGGACAATGGAAGCAATCAAAATCAACAAAAGAGCAATGATATACAAATGCTATAACAAGTCTCAGTTAGCTTATTGCAGTACACATAGCAAGGGTTTTTTAAATAATATAATAAACAAAAAGAAAACAGATAGAATAGAAAAAGAATAGAGTGTGCGAGTGTTAGAAGTCTTTTCTGCTTTTGTTACTTGTATAATAAATGAAAAGAAAACAGATAGAATACAAAAGATTAGAAAGCTAGTGTTAATTTTTTTTCAAGCCACAAATGAATAGAGTGCAAGTCTAAAAGGAACATTTTTTTTTTTAAGAATAAAATTAGAATAGAGTGCTAGAGTTAGAGGGTCAAATAAAGATGGAAGAGATGTGTTTTTAGCCGATTCTTGAAGATGGTTTGAAGATGAGTTGGGCAGGTCATTCCACCAGGAGGGAACATTTAATTTAAAAGTCTGTAAAAGTGATTTTGTGCTTCTTTGGGATGGTACATAAGCTTCTAGAGGGCACATGAGTCTGAAGTAATGAATTTAGGTAAAGGGGTGCAGAGCCAGTGGTGGTTTTGTAGGCAAACATCAATGCCTTGAATTTTATGCGAGCAGCTATTGGTAGCAGGCACGTGCACAGGTAGGGCTCAACCTGTGCAGAGCACATGCCCTTTTTGCCCTTACACTCCGAAGTGCCCTTTTTTTGTTTTTTTTTTTTTTTTTTTAATCAATGCTATTGGTCACCCTTTATGTCTGTCTGTCTGTTTTACAAATATTTAGCAAATGAAAGTTCTTAAAACGAGCTTGTGTAAATCTTATTCGATCCTCAAGCTGTCAGTAAGCTGATAACTCCGCCCCTCTATATTCATTGAATCAACTGAAGTTCCACAGCAGCCGCACAGTAGACAACAGCTGAGCTGAACAAAGTTTTGCGAAGGGTAAATAAATATTCTTGTTGTTTGAATAAGTACTACTATACACTATGTCTATAAAGGCTCATATTTTATTTATTTGATGTCTGACTGACTCACTGACTGAGACATGTGGGACGTCGCCTGAGAGAGAGGGCTAGCATTTGCCATCTATTCATAGCCAATACATAGCCGACACTTGAATAGCCTGTGCATACAGTAGCATTTCATCTTTTATAAAATGTGATTTTGGCCAAATGCATTTTACCACAGGAAAAACTGAGCGCTCCGTCTATATAGCTACAAAAACTAGTTTGTAACCTGTAGATGAAAATGTAATGTGAGGCGCCGTCGCCGTTTTAATAACGGACAAAAAAAAAAAAAAAAAAAAAAAAAATCACATTTGCACACATTCGCTGGTCAAAAACTATATATTGATAAGTAATACAACAACATATAATTTGTTTTACCATCGGAAAATCATAACAGGTGCGTCCCCGCGCTGTTTCGTACTGGAACTTACACAAAGCGACGAGTGATCCTCGTCACCTAGATAACATATTTAAGAAATTTCTTCTTTGATTTATGATTGCTGATACACTTAATTTATTAACATTTAGGCTAATCATGTTATGGTATACTCTCCACTCGTCCTCACATGTATAAAATATAGTAAAACATGGTTTTACTACAGTAATGTAGTAGAAACTAAAAAAAAATTACAGAAGATCACTGTGAAATCTTTATATTTTATCATGCAGAATGTAATTCATGATTTATTCCAAGGCTTCATTTATTTGATCCAAAATACAGCAAAAACAGTAATATTGTGTTATATTTTTACAATTTTAAATAACTGTTTTCTATTTGAATATATTTTAAAATGTAATTTATTTTTGTGATCAAAGCTGAATTTTCAGCATCATTACTCCAGTTCAGTACTCTTCAGTGTCACGTGATCCTTCAGAAATGCTTTTCTCTGCAACTGTACTTTTCACACTATTTTTATTTATTTTTTCATTGCTGGCTTATTTTAGGGAAAGTGTAGTGAATAAGAAACCTTTAAGAGACTAACATCCCTGGTCCACCACAGTATCAATTTTTTGCCAGGTAGGCGGATACATGTTGGATATGTTATAGTAATGGTATGGCTATAGTTTCTTATAATCTGGAATTGAGTTGGATATAATTACTTATATTTCAAAAAAGTTTGTCAAAAATACTTGACTCATTGCTCACCTTCCCCTCTTCTCAATGTCATTCATAATCATGTTAACCAAATAATACAAATTAGCTTATAAAACCAAACAGAATAGCTAAAAAAGAGAATATATATATAATTTTTTTCTTTGCAAAGTTCATAAAAAAGTGCATAAAGTTCAATAAAAAAAAGATTTTTGGTTTCTGTTTGGTTTTATAAGCTAATTTGTATTTTTTGGTTAACATGTTTATGTATGAGTCAAGTATTTTTTTTTCTCTATAAATGCAATTTAAAAAAAGAGGGAGTACACAAGAGAAATTCACAAACACAGGACCCTACAAATAATACTGACAAAAAAACTTTTTTTTGCACTTACATAAATTTTGATTACTTGGTGGTTGCAGTGCAATGCCCCGTAAAGAGAGAAATAAGAAAAAGAAGGAGAGGGAGTGACAGCAGGCAGCCAAGGGTAGCAGCTCACTTACTTCATGGATCAGGCCAGTTTGTAGCAGGGAAGAAGAAAAGGAAGGAAGTAGTAAATTCAGATGTAGAGAGAGAAGCGATAGATGATGTACAAGAATTTGCTGGTGAACAAGATACAGGAGCCTCTGCAGGAGAGTTACCAGAAGGAGATGCAAGAGAAGAAAGCCAGTATGGAAACAGTATGAAGATGTGACCATTTCTTCCTTTTATGCAGGCTTACTGAATAATCTTGATATAAAAAAAGGGAGGGGGGTGCCCTTTTTCAGTTTCAGCACATGCCCCTCAAAAGGTCTGTGCACGGCCCTGATTGGTATGTGGTGATAATTGATAAACAGATGCGTGACGTGCATTCTTTTTGGCTCATTAAAAATTAATCTTGCTGCCGCGTTCTGGTTTAATTGTAATGGTTTGATAGAACTGGTTGGAAGTCCTGCCAAGAGAGCGTTGCAATAGTCTAGCCTGGACAGAACAAGAGCTTGAACACAGAGTTGTGAAGCATGTTCCGAAAGAAAGGGCCTGATCTTCTTGATGTTGAATAAAGCAAATCTGCAGGACTGGACAGTATTAGCAATGTGGTCTGATCATCAATCATAACTCCAAGGTTTCTGGCTTTTATTGAAGGAGTTATGGTTGATGTGCCTAACTGGATGGTGATGTTGTGATGAAACGATGGGTTTGCTGGAACCACAAGCAGTTCTGTCTTGGCAAGTTTGAGTTAAAGGTGATGGTACTTCATCCAGCAAGAAATGTCTGTTAGACAAGTTGAGATGCAAACAGCTATCGTCGGATCATTTGGATGGAATGATAGGTAGAGTTGGGTGTCATCAGCATAGCAGTGGTATGAAAAGCCATGTTTCTGAATGACAGAACCTAATGATGCCATGAGAAGAGAAGTGGTCCAAGAACTGAGCCTTGAGGCACCCCAGTAGTTAGATGTTGCGACTTGGACACCTCACCTCTCCAAGATACTTTGAAGGACCTATCTGATAGGTAAGACTCAAACCATTGGAGTGCGGTTCCTGAGATGCCCTTTGCCAATAGGGTTGACAGGAGGATCTGGTGGTTAACTGTGTCAAAAGCAGTGGACAGATCCAGCAAGATAAGTATTGAAGATTTGGAATCCGCTCTTGCCAGTCTTAGGGCTTCAACAACTGAGAGCAAGGCATTCTCGGTTGAATGTCCACTTCTGAAACCAGAAAAAAAAAACAGTAGTGCACAACACAGCAAAATTGCTACAACATATAGGACTAATTCCGTTGTGTTGTGGTTTGTTTTTGTTGTGTTGTGACTTGTTTCCATTGTGTTGCGGCATGTTTCCATTGTGTTGTGCTAATTTGCGTTGTGTTGCGACTTGTTTCAGTTGTGTTGTGGCTTGTTTCCATTGTGTTGTGCTAATTTTGTTATGTTGTGGCTTGTTTCCGTTGTGTTGTGGAGATTTCGTTGGGTTCTGCACTATTGGGAGAACATAGTTTTCCACACAAGTGCAGTTTATTTGGGTTGAAGCTTTCAAGCTTCAAAAAGATGTGTTGCGGAACTTTTGAATTGGATCTTTTCAATGAATCGGTTGATCCAGTTTCTAAAGATATAAATCCAAAGAATTGTCCATAAATTAGATTTATTTTTATTAGATTTTTTTAAATATTGCAAAGTCAAATGAACTACATTCATAATATTTTTGTATATGAAAGCTTTAATTAATGCTTTTATGTGCTTTTTGAAGCTCCAGTTCTCAATTAATGTAATTGTCTGTAAATAAGTGAACCGTACAAGTCTTCAGAATTTTGTCTTCCACATACATAAAGGTTTAAAACAACATGAGGGTGAGTATATAATACATTATTTTTAAGGTGAACTATTCCTTTAAGAAACATTACATTTTAAACAAAGTGCTGGTCAGGTGCAGCCCTTCCTGTGCTGACAGAACTGATTTGTCAAATTGGCGACATGAAACTGTATGTATAATAAATCTGATGAATAGGCCTTGAGGACAGGAGCTTATGCAACTTGTGGTGGTATGCTTTGGGTAAAGCTTTTTGAAATGCATTTGAGCCTGGTTCTTGTATCCTTTTATATAATATTGATCTAGTTATCAAAGGCTTATCATAATGGCTCATCACAATGGTTTGCACCTTGAAAAACATGGTTTTATTTAATGTATCTTGCTTTTGTATTTGTTTCCTATCATTAAATAACTAGAACAAAGTATAAAGAATAGTAAAAACATTTAAAAGCACTACTTGCATTTTTTTTCATCAGAGAACCTGTTGGATTTGAAATGGTCAGTCTTGTCAGAATGGGGTAATTGCAGTTGAATGCATGTTCATAATTGTGAGATTATGCGCAATTGAACCAGGATAATACAGTTATTATGCAGTCCTGTTTTTTCTCGCCTGCCTGAGACTGAATTTTTATTCCCGTTGATATAGACCCAATTAAGCAGACAACTGACCGTTGTTAGTCTTCCTTTACTGTTGTGTGCAGTTTGACATGCTTTGATTTAAACTTTGTGTACAAAACACATCTCAAATTTTAGTTATTGCATGTGTTGATGTAAATACACATTGCAATTGTTTCCGCAGCAGTCGTGATAATTGTGAGTGTTATGCCATGTGTTATGCAATGCGGATATTGTGAAAAATCAGAGCAATGATCCTTATGTTTTGTACATTCGTATGTTGCACAAGAGACAAAATCAGGGTTTCCTGCAGTCTTAAACAGCACATGAAAAACTCTCAATTAGTTCTCCAATGAGACTCTTGTAGACTGAAGGTCTCAGTGTAATGAGACAGCAGGGTAAATAGATGCAAACGCTACAAAGGAATGTTAAGAAAGGAATGGCCCATTTGGGCAGCTTGGACAATCACCCTAGTCTGTCCAACAGGTGTGGAGTGGAAACAGTCTCAAACACCCTGAAATATAAATAGTTCTGCTGTGTTTCCCAGTGAAAGAATGTGCCATCTGAATAGGGGTGAGTGTGTTTGTTGATTTGAACCGTGAGCACATTTAATTTTATCCCCTCAAGACCTTGGCAACAAATACCAATCTATATTAGTGTATAGCATTTTATAGTAGTTTTTTTTAATTATTAAAATTATTTAATTTTTTTAAGCAAAAAAATAAGAGTATTAATATTTTAAAATAAACTTTACATCATATTAATACCAATTGTATTTGCTTATATACGTATATATACATAAGTATTGCTTATATTTATGTACTGTATATCACCTCCATTCCTACTGGGAGATCAGGGCTAGTTATTGTCTCACTTTTTAGTCCAGTACTTTACATTTCATGTTCATAAGTCAGTTTAAAATATACATGCATATACATTTAAGTCCTTAAAAAAAGAAAGAAAGAAAGAAAGAAAGAAAGAAAGAAAGGTGCAAAAAGAATGCAGAGGCATCTAACCATTATTTTGGCCAACAAATAATAATAAATAAATATACAAAAGTTTAGAACTACTTGCTCTGGGGAGAGGTATATAGATTTTTGTATCATAAAAGGTCATAAGTTATAAAAATAAGTAATTTCAGATAACATTTTTCCATTTACAGTTTGTTTTTTCCTGGCAATTAAGGTTTAAAAAAAATCTATTTTATTTCAAATGTACAAACTGTACAATTAAAAACAAATTGTTTGAATATTTTCAGAATTATTTTAGAGGAATTCCTGGCCACTAAAGGGTTAAGACACTTTTCACCCGTGTGACAACTAGCCCCGGTCTTTCCTTCATATACTTACAGTAGAGAGTGTGGCTTTGAGTGGGAGGAGCCAGTGTCGCGCGCTCTCGGACTGTGATTGCGTGCGCTTCTCCGCGGATCTCTGGAGGGAGCCCTACTTGAGGCAGTGAGATCACATCCTCGCGATGCAGCTGCCAGCGAGTCATACAGCGAATACGAGTTCATAACTCCGGCTCAAATCTGCGACATACGCGCCAGCCTTGCAGGACTACCGCGTAGAGACATATAAACGCGTTGAATTCAGATTGTATTCGCAGGTTCTTCCAGTCATTGCTGGCTATGGAATGCGGTTTCACTTAAATACCTCCCCTCCTTTTTCTTAGTGGGGTCGCGCATTTTGTCTCGGCTAGTTGTGTCGGATCTATCGGTTCATTGTGTGAAACCGAGCGCCATGTGGGCCAGGAACGATTTTGAGGACGGATTCGACGCTTATAAGATAGGTAAGAGCCTAGCGCTTGTGTAATGACACACTGTAAGCCAGATATGCTCATAGGAACAGCCATATTTGATCGCGTGTATTGTTGTTTCGCGCTCTTATACTGTGATATATCCGATACGTGATGTTCCGTTATGAGCGTGCTGATGTTATTGAATTGTGATGGTTTGCCAGCATCACTCGTGTCACCTTCAGCTTTGTCTTTGGGTCAGGTATGGACACAAGGGTCTCTAACGTCTTCTGTCTCTTTAATAGGGGGGTCTTTTTAATATATGCATTGCTGTGGCACACAGATGGCATATACAGAGAGAGAAAGAGAGAGTGGTGGTATAATGTTTTCCCCTAAAATAAACAAACAATATTGTCGTTTTTCTAAAGCAAAGTATTAACTTACTTATCTAGAATATTTATTTTGTTTATGGTTTGTCGCTACTATTAATGTTGGCTGTATGATAAATAAGAAACAACTTGAATTTTATTTTTAAATATTATTTAATTATTTATAAATGTGTTATTATATTGCTTTAAAATGTGATTTGCATAGTTGTATTTTTTTTCTCTCAAATATTGAATTATAAATTGCTTACACGTGTCTTTAGTCCAATCTTTCTTTCTTATTCTTTCCTTTTTAAACTAATTGTACAGTGGTGACTGTAAAATCCAAACAAACACGTGCTCAGTATTTAGTAGCTTGTGTTTTTACACTTTGTGTTTGAAAGTTGTTTTAATATTGAACAGTGATGCAACAGATTCCGACTAGACTGTCTGCCAGTGTTTTTAATAATTCATATCACGTTGCATAACTGTTGGTGGTCTAGAAGTTGCTGGAGCCTCATCAACAACAAGCCCTGTGTTTACCCGGGATATTTACAGATCTGCTACTCTGTCACGATGGCTAATTTGGATCACTTTCATACGAACTGTTACGGACTTGAGGTTTTCCACCCAGGCATTATGGAGAGCTAATTTTGGTTCTGACTTTAGTGATTTCAGCTGGAGCTTGGCTTCTGAACTCTTGAAGGTTTGAGATTCATATAAAGCATCTGAAGTATTTTTTGGTTTTCTGTTTACTGCTGTTTCAGGGAAAAATGCTTCAAACTCAGTTTAGACTGAGTATAGAATTTGCTGACTGTACCTGAAAGGAAAAGGATGATGTTTATACTTTCCACAGTTTTAATAACGAGTTAATGATCAACTCAAAAATGTATCTGTTGTAGTTTTTCATCACGAATCAGCATTAAGGGTTTTTTTTTTTTTTCTCCACTATTTGGAAGCAAATCAAAATGTTCAGAGATGTTGGCAAGAGAGATTATATATTCCACTTTTTTCCTGCCAGGCATTACGGGGGACAGCCTAAATGGTGGTGTCTAAACGGATTACACCTCAGAATAGATTAGGCCAGCAGATATTGGGGACGAGCCCTCTAGGGCAAATCTGACCATTTGGTTCACTGAACTTCACCTTGTTTTAGTGGTTTGGTAGTTTTTGGCCCAAAAAATGTTAGAGGTGATATTTGTATAATTCTATTTTTTTTTCTAAACTACATTAACCGTTTTGTTTAGTTTGTGTTTACCGTTTAAAAGTTTGAGGTCAGTAAGATTTTTAAATGTTTTTAAAAGAAGTCGTTTGTTTTACAGTAAAAACACTAATGTTGTGTAATATTGTTACAATTTGAAATAAAAATTAATATTTTAATATATCTTAAAATGTAATTCATTCCTGTGATGTTAAAGCTGTATTTTCAGCAGCCATTGCTTCGGTAAAATAACATTCTAATATGATAATTTAGTGTTTAAGAAACATCTCTTATTATTATTATTAATGTTGAAAACAGTATTCTTTAATGAATAATACGTTCAAAAGAACGGCATTCATTTGAAATAGAAATCTTTTGTAACATTACAAATGTCTTTACTGCCACTTTAGATCAATTTAACGTCTCCGTGAATTAATTTAGTATTAATTTATTTTAAAAGTCAATAAATAAATAAAATTGTACTTACCCCAGGCATCTTAATGGCAGTGTATATATGTATATAAGTGTATAAGATACTAAAACAAAACTATAAATTTTAAAAAACTATTAATAATCAAACAAATACTGTTAATATTAATAATATAATATTAATATCACTCATATATGAGTCAAGCTCAAAAACCTTAAGTACGTAATTTTCCTCTTTTTTTCAGATTTCCATGACATTTGGTTTATTTGGCTTTTCCTTAATTTTTTTTAATTTTCCTTAGATTTTTATTTATTGTTTATTAATGATTCTGAATAAGAACCGGTTGTTGATTCTCAACCCTATGTTTGTTCACATTCATCTTATTTCATCGACATTGTGTTTGTAGTGTCTATCTGAGATTTGCGGTCCCTCAGAGTTGCTTTTGTAGTGTCCGGTTGCACTTCTGTGTAGTTTTTTGAATGCTCACTTAACTAAACGACTTTCATTGTGAATAAACAAAGTAGTTTAAATGCTGATACAGTTTGAAATCATGTGTTTGTTGGACATGACATCCCACTGTTTGTCGTCTCTTCTTCCGTGGTAACCCTGTTCTGTTTGTCTCCTAGGTTCGAGCACGTCCTCTCCTGGATGGGTCCCTGGCTGCGACTCGGCATGGCAAGCTTCCTCTTCCGCCGCTGGCATTAGCAGCCGCGGGCGACGTCACAGTGCTGCCTCGGACAGTGGCGATACCGGCATCGGAACCTCGTGTTCTGACAGTGTAGAAGGTACGAGACGTTTATGAACAAACCACATGTGGCTCGGCTGACCAGCTTTAATCTGTTTTGTGAGGTGTGAAACGTGTTATTGATCGGCTGTTTGTAATTCATGCCTGGTTTTCGCAGTCAGACGTTTTCTAGCAAGCTCATTACAAAATCAGCCCGAAGTCATGACCCGTCTCCTCATGCTTCGCTTTAGTCAGACAAAACCTCAAATAGGATCGGCTTTAGTTTCGCCGTGACCAACAAATAGAGATTTTAATGCTTTAGCGAGGTCAAACCAGGGCATTCTTCCTGTTATTTGTCAACCACTTTGATTTTTTAGATGTTTTTTTATTATTTAACATGTTAGACAGTATAGGTATTATAAGGCCAACCATATGCATAATTTTCTCTAAATTATTCTAAACCAAGAGTTTAGTGACTGATATGGATGCCTGCATTTGAAAAGAAAAGAAAGTGAGCGCAGTATATATTTTATTTAAAATGTACTCTTTTATTTTATTATATTTTAGACTGTAGTTTATTCTTTTGATGGGAAAGCTGAATGTTAGTGCAAGAGAAAAGAATGAGGGGAAAGTCTTTTTTCTGTCCAGGAATTTGTTATTTTGTCTTTGCAATGAGAAATGATAAAGTTGACTTAAATTTCTTGTTTGATTTTTACTGACATTTAGTATAAATGTTAGTCTACTCTTAGTATAGGCAAAGCACTGTAAGGTTTCATCGAAGATAAAAATTTTATTAGACTATTTAGTTGTAAAATTGGCAGTCTTGGATTGGGTATTCTAATGTCTCACCATTTGTGTGTGTTATAAATCTTAGCCTGGAGTTTTGCAGTAACCTAAATTGGATGTACCTATGGTTAATGTAATGCCTTCAAGGTTGGGGAGATGAAAATTATGGACTAAAGGCTATTAGGGTTTTAGTTGTAATGGTGATTGATGATGATTGTCAAAACAAGCACACCAGTTTATACCTGCCTGTATTTCTTGCATAGGAACTCTAATATGGTCATACGTATTCAAGTGTATATAACTACCAAGAGCTTAGTAGCTCTTATCAGCAAGGCAGCTCAGTCACTACATTTGCTTTAGAACGCTTCATGCATTATGCAGGAGAATTCTGGCAGTGCCTTTACATTAATGTTCACAACAAACTCATGGAATACATTTTCAAACACAAATTGAACATCACTTAAGTTTAGCAGCACTAATGAGCTTTATTTACTAGATGCTGGTGGTCAGCAGTGTTGGGGTTAACGCATTACAGTTAACGCAAGTTATGTAATCAGATTACTTTTTTGAAGTAACTAGTAAAGTAACGCATTACTTTTCTGAATTTAGATGGAAATATCCGTGTTAGGCTACTTTTCAAATGAGTAAGGCCACTTTGTTTCCAATGTATTGACTGACAGCTCTCGTGTTGCCATGTTGAGAGAAATCGGGAGTAAGTGCAGAGGCGTTGTGTGTGCTGTGTGAACATGATGTTACTGTAGTTCTAGACTAAATATGAACATGCATTTTCTCATCTCACTGCACAAAAACAGATTCAGTATTCCACAAAACCAATAAAAACCTTTAAATGCAAACTTAGAATATTACACACCAGTTAAATATGTTAAATAACACAAATATAATTTATGTATTTAATCCCATTTTACTAACCAATGCATTTGCTTCTGATCTTCGATTATCCAATTCAACCATACTGAGCAAAAAATGACACAATTTTGTTTCATTTTTATTGCTTTATAGTGTTAAACTTTCATCTCCTGCATCATATTCTTCATGCAATTTATTTGAGCAGCGCCATCTACTGTACAGACATGAATTTACATTTTTATATTCAGCCTGAGGCATATTTATATCACTTTTGGTGTGAAAGGGCTTTTACATTTGTAAAAGAAGAACTTTTTTTTTTAATTAAAAACAGACAAGCTGCCCAGATAAAAGATTATTGTAAAAATTGTAAGTAAAGTGAAGATTTACTATTTTATTTAGTTAATTAGTTACTTTTTTTAGGGAGTAACGCAATATTGTAATGCTATGTGCGCATCCGTGATAGTTACACTGTGGGATGTGCGATGTTTAGTATACTGATCGTTATATTTATACTTGGCAACGCTGGTTCAGGTGGAGCGGCATTTTCTACACAGAGCCGTAATTCACTGACAGTCTACACAAAATCGGCGATTCTTTGTCGATTTTGAAAGCGATTTTGTGTAGATTGTCGGTGGACTACGGCTCTGTGTAGAAAATGCCGCTCCACCTTGAACCAGTGTTGCCAAGTCTGCGGTTGTTTTTCCATGTCCGCGGGTTGAAGCGACCCCAATACCAATAACGTGATATTTAGCCCCTAAAATGAGAATTTTACCAAGGCAACCCTGCCAAAAAAATTATATTTTAACCCCGAGATGCAATTTTTATCGGGGAACCTCCTGGAAACGCGATTGGGCTAGTTTTGGACTAGTTTTGAGAAGCGACTGGGGAGGATTTGTTGTGAAAACCTGGCAACCCTGATCTGAACGCACGTGCTGGAGATATACTACTAATTACAGGAGCGTCTTTACTGATGAGATGCGCATGAAAATCGTATTCGATTTGTTGCACAGCCCTACATTCTAGGTAGTTTTGGGTGTTTCCTAGGGTATTGCTATGTGATCAAAATGTTGTGGTCACTAAACCAATTTTGCAGTCCCTCCTTCAATAGAAATCTGTGAGGTTTTGTTCGCCCCTGTTCTGTAAACATAATTGATGCCTAGGGTTATGATGGATTTGTGCTATGGTATATCATGTCTTTTCCAGTGTGAGCTCCCAGCTGGAGGCACACCATTCTGCCCTACATTTCAGCAGCCAATAGCCAACATCCCTCTCTCACAATCCTCACCCTGCTTCCTGTCCCACTGCTGTCTAAAGGGAGTTGACGTTTGCCTGGCTCAGTGCCCTAGAAAGACAAAATCAAGCCCGTCTTGCCGTCAACCGGACTGTGGTCATGCTCGTATTGATCACAGCTCGCTGCTTTAATTGATCTCTTTATCATTAGCGCAATAAATACGCCTCTGCTCAGGGCTCAAGTCAAGGTCAAGCCACAGGCTGTTCATGCATTCTGTTGCGATTCTGGCTTTTGCGAAAATGTATGATTTCATCAAAATGCCCCAAATGGTACAAGAGTGAGTCCAAACCGGCTCAGTCAAGCATGATCTCAAGACTGTCTCAGTGCCGATCTGGATGCAGGCAGCCAGCATGAGTTGGCTCCAGAAGTAGGGCAGATCTGCTATGGAAACATCTGTAATCGCTGTGTAGGATGAGAGCCGTGATATCACTGCATGGGAGAGAAAAGAACTATGACCATCCCTGCACTGCTAGACATGATGACTAATCTGCACAACTTCATCTTCAAAGCTGAACTTTAATGACTCTCATTCATAAGTTTCCATAGCATGTTTATTAAATATTTTCAGCTGATCTGATGATGCAATCAATAATAATGCCACAGATTTCCCCCTCAAATAAGTAACTAAAGTATAGTTTGGCATGATAATCCCTTAAAAATATAAACAAAGGTTTGCGCTCATTTGAGTAATTTTTGCACCACTAGTGTTAACAAAAGGAATTGCGAAAATAATGATTGTTCTCATATAGGTTTCCTGAACACTCCCTTCATTTGTCATTGGTTGGTCAAACAGACGAGTCTGTGTGTTGCTGTGTTAGTCTGGTCAGGCTGCTCAAACAAACAGAGCAATGATAATCAACAAAGAAATGTCTAATTAATAGTGTACATATTTACATATTAAGTTGGGATATTTTTAACATCCAAAAAGTACATTCTTCAGCTTTAATAATAGCTATTAATTCAATTTTCATTAAATACAACCCTATGCTGCTTTTTGAGCCTGTAAACAGGGAAAGTTAGTTATTGTTTGTGGTTTAGTTTTGTTCTAATAAGTACTGATTTTCTTTTTTAGTAAAATAACTAGTTTAATGCAAAGTATTACAGTTTCACTGCAGTGAGACAAATGTGGTTTTGCAGAAAATGCACCGTCAAGCTTTGCAGAGCGGAGGAAATCTGATAAAAAGGCTTACGAATGATTCTCCAAAATAAGCCTCTTTGTTTTAATCTGGCCATGTTGTACTGTGCTCAAGGATGGTTTTTATTCAGGTCTACCCCTGAAGTCCTTCTCTCCTGAATCTTTCTTTCATGAAGAATTCTAATACAAGCTCACTGACTGTAAGCTACATGAAAAAGAATACTATTCTGGGAGACTCTGTAAAACCTCTATATCTAGTTTTCAGCTTACAATTGGCTTTATTTCATTTTCATTCTATAAAACACTGAAACAGTCTGGTACATTTAGCCATAATGTGCAGACTGCAGCACCCTATAATTTAATAGGTACTGTTCCATTTCCTTTTTTCTGGGATGATTTAAGTGGTCTAGATAAGTTTTTCCCGACTTTTTCTGAAGTTTTAGAAATACAGAATGAATTTTATATACTGTATATATATAATATATGTTGAGTTTGATAAGTTTGAAACTCGCCTGTTATGTTTGGGAGTCACTGATCTAGTTTGTCTTTTTTGCATGTCTATAACAGTGCTATTGCAGACTGCTAGTCAAAGGCCTTAGCTTTTTCTGTGTTTTTATACTGGGGGTGTGCTCTTCTCATGTGGATTTCATAATTAGCCGACGGCCTCATTACGGTTCGTTAGAAAGTGCTGTATATCTATGAGCCTGGGGACATGTCCTGCATCGAGGACATCCTGTCATATTGTACTCAGTCACTTTGAGTGCATGCGACCTCAGATGCAGAGTCACCAGGCCTCAAGCCAACTGGCATAAAAAAAGACTTATGAATTCAGTACAATTCGATTTAGATACACTTTAAATGGAGATTTGGTTTTCTGACTGGTGAAATAGCCTGTTTAATGTTGAATAAAATTAGGGATTTACAGCATAACAGTATAATATAAATTATTGTTGGACATTAGTGATTTTATTTATATATTTAGTTTTTATTCATCAGTTGATAAGAGACATATTGGTTTTGGTATTAGATTCTATATTTGTTGTCATCTATCTTCAAAAACTTTTATAATTTTATTCTGTTAATTGTAATCTATGAAATATTTAAACTTGTAACTGTTTATAATATTTTTAATTATAATGCTGTGAAGCCTGTGCATTTAAATCTATTGATTTTATTTTACAAAGAAAAATCAAAGTTTTTTTTTCTTCCTTTGAACTATGAGAAGTTGCATATGAAGTAATTTGATCAATCTAATGAAGTATTTGTAACCTGTCTGCAGGAAATTGCTAAATCTAAAGGTTGCTTGATGGTAATCAGTTGTCATCTTGTCCTTTGGCCCCTGATGGACTAGAGACAGAGCAACTTTTCCTTGTAAGACGTCTTCATTCTCAAAACCCTGTCCTGCCAAAGTGGCAGGCTTTCCTGTGACACCTGTTTAACTTTGAGAAAAGTGCCAGAGACTTGTCCTCTTGCAGATTAATTGACCTACTTTCATCCACCTTGAGGATCAGAATTCCCTCTCTCCAAAATGAGCTGCCAGTAGCTGACCTAGAAGAAGGCACAGGAAATTCCTTTCGTTTTGAACCAGGACGCCGCATGACCTGAGTCACTAATTATACCTTTCCATGAGCAGCAGTAGCACATTTGTAATTACCCCTGGGGGGTTCATGGCTCCTCTCGGGGACTTCGTTCAACTCTTGCATTGGATTGATGTTAAGAGAATGACATAGCTAATCTTAATTCATCAAGAATCATGTTCATTGCCCCACTTGCCATACTTCTGATCTGAGTGTTGTTTTTGCCAGCTACTCATGGTACATGCATTTCCATGGAGCACTTACGCAACGTAGTTCAGGACGGTAAAGGTGTCATCTTGCTGTGTGTGGATCAGCTGTGTCGAAAGGAAACCTGAGTCGCATGACTTATCAGCCGAGAATAAACACAGAGGTGCCCTAAGACTTGCTGGAAAAGATGCCTTGGATGCCACTGAAGCATCCATAAATACACAAGAAGCAAGTGACGTGCATGCCAGTGTATTTGTGCTGCTGTGCTTTTGCGTGGTTTTTTAACCTTTTGACAGCACTATGTCACACATCAGTGCTTATTTGTAGGAGAGAATCCATTGTCTGTGTATTTAATGACAAAATATGTATCTGTATTCAGATTACACCAGATGTAGGGTGGGTTTAGACTAAAATCCCATTTAAGATGTAGTTCTGTTCCATTTATAGTTTTCATGTAGCAAATATGCATTATATATTTGATAAAGATTGTAATAAAAACAGAATACACTATTTTATGTAAAATAAAGCTAAAAATATTTTTATTTTTGAATATAATTATTTAGTTATTTGTGCTTTAATTTTTTATTTTAAACCAAAAGTGTGTCAAAATTAAATAAAAATAACAGTTTAGGTATAGATCTATTCTATTTATAATTTCCTTACAGAAAATGTGCATTATATATTGCATAAAATAATTAGTGCTTATAATTAAAATAATTAATTTTAATCGCATCCAAAATAAAAGGTTTATTTTTGCTTAATATGTGTGTTCTGTGTATATTTATTATGTATGTATAAAGACACACACAGTATATTTTTGAAAATATTTACCTGTATTAACATGTCTATATTTACATTCATATAATTTATATTATAAATATATTTAATATATAAAAATAACATATTTTTCTGAAATATATACATGCATGTGTTTGTATTTATATATACGTAATAAATATACACAGTGTACACATATATTATGTAATATATACGTAATAAATATACACAGTGTACACATATATTATGTAATAGACAGCACTAAAAATAATGTATTTTTTCATAACAATCGTTTTTATAAAAAGTTTTAAAAAAATTATTATTATTATTGTTCAAGAATAGTTATTAGTTTTGAAGTGATTATTCAGTTATCCATGATTTGAATAGTGCTATTTTAAGCCAAATGTCTTTCAAAAACTGTTAAATAATCTTTATAAGTTGCTACAGTTGAAAAAAACTAGTATCAATCCAGTGGTATCAACTAAATCTCTCTCTTCAAATCTTCACTGAACATCTCAGTCCCAAGAGAATTCTGGGTCAAAGTGTTACCCTCTATTAGATTTGGGCTAGATTAGCTCCTGGCACTGTCTGATTAGCCAGTTGGGACTAGTGTATTAGCATTTGACTGAGAGTTGGGTAATGCAGTTAGCATGATTAAGGGGGGTATTGTTTGCTCATGGCCTTCTGTCTTGTACCCCATAACCCCACCCCGAAACATATTTCATATGCCAGCTGCTCCCAACCCATCGCGCTAATGATGGCTTAGACACTGAATGACGTGACATTCAGCCAGCCAAGTATGGTGACCCATACTCAGAATTAGTGCTCTGCATTTAACCCATCCGAAGTGCACACACACAGAGCAGTGAACACACACACACACTGTGAACACACACCCGGAGCAGTGGGCAGCCATTTTATGCTGCGGCGCCCCCGGGAGCAGTTTGGGGGTTCGATGCCTTGCTCAAGGGCACCTGAGTCGTGGTATTGAAGGTGGAGAGAGAACTGTACATGCACTCCCCCCACCCACAATTCCTGCCGGCCGAGACTCGAACTCACAACCCTTCGATTGGGAGTCCGACTCTCTAACCATTAGGCCACGACTTCCCCACTGAATGAGGAATGAGTTTGACACAACGCTGCATTAACATTCTCTTCTTAGTTTACATGAGAGCCAAAACTGTTTTCCTCAAGTAACTGCTAGATTTTTGGGTGTGTTTGCAAGTGTAATAAAGATATGAAGTATTTTGTCAATGAATATCTAATGAGGTATATGGTAGGCTTATTAAATTTCCTAATTGCTCATATCACCTCATGCATATATGCAAGACGAATTTGTTAATTTGCCTTGCAGATGTGTCCTGTGCATTGCTTCATGGCGGTTAGCCTAATAGCATTTCCTCCCAAAGCCAAAAACAATCACTTTTTTTATATCAGTAACCGTCCAGCTAAATGTACCGCTACCAAAAAAGCCTTACCCTAAGAGTCCTCAACCTCTTTAAGCATATCAGAAAGTATTCTACTTTTCAGTTTTGACTAGCCACACTTTGAGTAGCTTGGACTTCTTTGAGTGGTCTTGGTAAAACTGTTTATTTATTTATTTGTTTATTTATTTGTTTATTTATTTATAATATAATATAAAACAAATGTTAAAGATTTTATTTAAATATATAAATATTTGCATTTATTTATTTATTTTATTGACAGACATATTCTATAATTTGGTGGTAACTGCACACAATACACATGAAAATATACCAAGATATATATATATATATATATATATATATATATATATATATATATACACATTTTTATTTTTATAAGAAATACATAATGTACACACATAAATTTAAAATAAATATTTTAAAATCTACAATTTAATTGTGTATATATATATATATATATATATATATATTTCATTTAAAAGAAATCATTACTCCATCATCTCATTTGAAAAAGATTTTTTTTTTCTAATTTAAATAAAAACATTATAATTGGAATAACTGACAATGACTGAATTATTGTTAATTAATGCACAACCTATTTGGAAATTTGCCACGATGTGAAATGTCTTTGCAAAAACTACAATTTCTTAATTAACACCTAACAATCTACATATTAAAGAAAGCTTGTAGACTGTATGACCTTAAGTCATTTTGGGTCGTTTTTAATTGTATTGTGTGATGTATCTTGTGAAGCCCCCTGCCTGATTTCCAGAATGACTTTACTCTGGCATCAGCTTTGAGACATCTGGAATCTGCATTTACTCATCTGACATGTTGTGTTGTGTTGAAATCTCAGTGGTGTCAACCAGTGTTAAAAATCCTGCCAGCCAGAACTCACGCACCGTTTCAGCTTTTGGCAGAGGCATCAGGATTTTCTGTGCATGTGAACACCGGCTTAATCAATTCTGAATTAAGGGCCTAGCAGAGCGTTGATTAAATCACACCCAAATAGGATTTTCCATCACAACTCCATAACTTGGAGAACCAGTCTGTGTAGCAAGCGGATGGTTAGTAAGACGCTGTGTTTTTATAGATGAGGGCAACGTGAAAGGATGGAAGTCTGTCTGTGTGAAGCTTTCTAATTACATTTGGAGTGCAGCCACACTTGCACTTGGAAGCTCTTGCCTTGACCTTTTTTAATTAATAATCTCCATGGCTTTTAACCGCACAACCAGGAGGGGCTAACTTGCGGTTTTTCTCCCTGTTGAAAGTCGACTGGTTTAGTACACAGCATATCTTGATCGTATTATGGAGGACAGGAGACGGTAAGGACTTCCTTATGAAAATAGAGTAGTCTATGTATAAGACTAGTTAAGGTCAGTATTAGAAATCACATGGAGGTGGTAACTGGCTGAAGGGCGAGTCAGCCAGACGAGAAACAGCATTCAGAGCCTTTTAGTCTTATTAATGTTGTATTTCCAAATGATTTGGGATATTCACTGAGGTTTTTTTTTTTTTATGTCTGAAACTAAATCTTGCTATTTATGATATTTATGACAATAATGTTGTTTAGTCGAGAAATGACGCAGCTTTGAAGCCTCCAAGCTCCCCATGTTGGTGACCTACATTTTCTGTCATAGCTGTTTGCTAGTATTGGCTGTTCCATGGGTTTCAGTTCAGTAGTGAGTTATCTGGTAAACAGGAAGCTATGTCAGATCACTGAAATATCACGCGGACACTTCCTGTGGACTGATATCTGTAGGGGTGTTTATGGAAACCATGCTTTTATTGTTTTAGTATCATTTTGGGAGTGTTTCTTTCTCTACATCTGTTTTAATTGGTTCGTATCATGAAGACTCTTAACTTGCTTCTCATCAGTACTTTGCACTACTAGGTAACTACAGTTAACCGCAGATCCCCCCTAGCTTTTTAATGTGGTTTTGTTGTTCTTCTTCATTATTAAAATGATTTATCAGTATTTTGCCACCGAGACTGGTTGACTAGATGACTGTGTCATCCAACCAGTGAGTTGATTAGTGAGCTTGATTATTGATATTTTTCCTCTTGTTTTTCTCTATATTCATCTGTTTTATAGCATCATCACAATCTAAGTAGCACTTGGTAACAAATTCTTGATCTTTAACTATATATTTCAAGGCATTTATTGTGAGTCCAAATATTTTTAAGCTCAGTTTCATGTGTGTGTGTGTGTTTGTGTGGGCTATCTGAGCTATTGCAATTTTAAGACGACTTATAATGTAAAAAACTGTTTATAATTTATTTGGGGCTTCCTTATGACTAACTAGTTGACTAATTGTTTAGAAGGCATGCAGACTAATTGATTTTCAGCATCTCTAATCATAGATGTGGAAGCAAGACTTTTTGTTTACTTTTGCCGCATTGAAACATGAGCCATATTGCCACTCTCATAGAAGACAGAATGAAATAATAGGATAGAAAGGATAATCCTCTTGCCTTAAAGGAACCAGATAAGAGCTTTCAGTCCTTCAAACACTGCAAGATGTAGTGCTGTGGAAAAACCTTCCCGCTGAGACTGGGTAATTTCTCGAATTATGTACTAAGGGCCAGGCTCACAAAAGTAGGTTAGCACCTCTTTTCGACAGCTATAGAACATGTAGTTTTTGACTTTGTGGAAAGATCACTAGTGCATTTTAGCAAGTTTACTTTATCCATAATTGCATAATGATATGAAACGTCACCTGTACTCCCAAAGACCACACAAATACAAAGCGATTCATGTTAAATCTGGTGCTTTACCACAGGAAGGGAAACTATTTAAGCTTAATGGCTCTTTCCACATATCCGGAATGAAGTTTTGCTTGACTTTTCCATAGTGGAATTCACTGAAAAGGGGAAAGATCAGGTCTCAGTTATATTATGTAATGTTGTTTTGCTGATTTTGGCTTCTCTAAGTAACATTTCACAATGTTAAACTCAGCATTTGTGGTTGTTGTAACTCAAGTCTGCTGGATACTGCACAGTTTGACATGAGCACATTAATATTAATTTAAAATGTTATGTTTCTGCTCAGTTTTCACTACCGTTCAAAAGTTTGAGATTAGTTTTATATACATATTTATATATTTTAAAGTCTCTTATGCTTACATGGCTGATTAATTTGATCAGAAATACAGTAATATTGTGAAATATTATTGCAATTTAAAATAACTGTTTTTTTTTTTTTTCTATTTAAATATATTTTAAAATGTAATTTATTCCTGTGATGCAAAGCTGAATTTTCAGCATCATTGTCACATGATCCTTCATAAACCATTTTAATATGCTGATTTGCAGCACAAGAAACTTTAAGGATTTTTGATGAATAGAAAATTCAAAATAACAGTATTTATTTGAAATGAAAATATTTTTAAACATTTATGTCTTTGCTGTCACTTTTGATCGATTTAATGCATCCTTGCTGAATTAAAGTACTTATTATCTTAAAAACATTTATCTGACCCAAAACTTTGAACAATAGTTTTTAGCCCCCTTTTTTTTTTTATAATGAAGTATAAGCTTTGTTGGTCTGTGAAATTTGTAGCTCTTTAATTCATTGGAGTTTAATTGATGGCGGTCCTTGGATGTAGAAAAGGAGAACAGCTTCTGTTGTAACAAATGAGGTCAGCAGCTGATCCTCTCTCATCTCAACACCAGACTGGTTTATTCTCGTCCTGTCAGGGCTATTTTACCATTTTATCCCAAACTGTTCCATATGTTATCTGGCACAGCTAAGCCATAAAGGGACCTTGTACATAGCACTTTCCTTTATGTTGACCTCCTTTCATCTGTTTTGGGAATCACATGTAAGCCATTACAGCTGTGATGATGGGCCTTTTGTGGTGAATGTGATCCTGTGCGTTAGGTCTCTGTTATTGTGCTCCCTGAGGGCTGGAACGTCTGTCATCAGACTCCAGCTGCAGTGCGCTTGAGTGTGAGGTCTGGAGTGATGTTTGTGTGAAAACCGTCACAAAGAACTGTAGGATAGTTACTCTTTACTTTGCAGGTCTAGCCAATGCCAACCGGACAATTTGAGGCACAACGTGAAAAGAAACGGATGAGAGGCCAATAACTGCAAGTTGTACGACGCAACATCGAAGGCATATTAGAGAAATAATAAGGAAGGTTTGCTTTTGTTGGTTTTTTAATTGCTACCTAATAATCTTGTGAAATCGATCTTCCGTGATCTACAGCATTTTTCAATTGAAGGTCAAAGTGCCGCATGATGACTTTTTATGAGTTCATCTGGTTTTCTTGTTTGTTGGTAGAGAAAAAGCTTAAATGACCAATTGAACAGTTTTGATATTTGTAGAAATGTTTTCTTTCCTAAAAGCTACTATTGTTTAACTGAGTTATAAGGTTAAGGTATACTTTATATAATATACAGTTTTATCACTGTTATTTAATATATATATAAAATATATTATAATTTACTTTTAAATTAATAAAATTATTACTATATAAACATGAAAAACTACTAAATTATTATTACTATTAAAATTAAATTATTAATTTAATTTTTAAAAATAAAAAAGTAAAGAAATTATAAAAGTAAATTATTTTGTATTAATTTGAAATGTATCTATTCATTTAATTTATCAATAGTTTAATTTTTTAATTAAAAAAAAAAAAAAAAATATATATATATATATATATATATATATATATATATATATATATATATATATAGATATATATATATATATTTTTATTATTATTATTTTTTTTTTTTTTTTTTTTTTTTTTTTTCCCAAAATAACCCGTTTTTTTTTTTATTATTATTATTTCATTATTACATTTAATTTAAAACACTTTAAGAAATAATAAATATATTATTCTTTTTTTTACTTGAAGTGTTTTAAATGAAATGTAATAATTAAATTGTCCTGACATTTTCCTCACCCCGTCCAGTAAATGCTGTCCCAGTCTGCATTACCTTGAGCTCATGAATGAAATGAGAAACGCTGTGCAAGGACAGAGGGTATGAAAGAACATGTTTGATGAATGAGAAACTGCCGCTTGCTAGTACTGTATTACGTACTTTATCTCAAAGGAAGGAGGTAAATGAATTACACCGGAGCAGGATGCAGCTCAGGCAGTCTTATGTCTACTGGATATGGATATAGATCAATATGAATGCAGACGTAGTGCTGCCTTTGCTTTAAAACAAGCTGCTGATGGAAGGATGTGAAAAACCACACAGGAAGGGATTGTATCATTGATGCTTTAGAGAGGAAGAGATTGATCACTTCATGAAAATGAAAGATAGAATAGATGAGATAGAATATGATGAGCATGAGATGTCATTTATGTTGTTTAAAGAATGTGTTTATATAAATTTTATATTTTTTCCCTAATTTCCAAATTTTTTGTTTTAATTTTTCTGGATTTGTTGCCCCCCAACTCATTTTATTTTTTTTCTGCATTCCTTTTAAAAGGTTAAATTAAATTTATGTAAAAACATGTCTAAACAATAATTTAATAATTTAGTACTAAAACCAGAATAATAAAACATTATTAATAATTTAACAGCAATTTATTAAAAGTTAGACAGAAATTACATTTAAGGGCCCTATAAAGTTTCTGTGTGTCTGAGTCCATATCGTAATTTGATTAATTAATTGTACGGCGCTATTTTGATTTATTCATCCAAAATTCAACAAATTCTGAGACATATCATGTTACATGGATTCCACATTGCAGAAATCATAGGGCCCACTATTATGGTAGTTTGTGAGTGACTTTTGCCATCTCTTTTCATAACAACATCAAGTGGCATGTTAGCACTCTGTGTTCCCTCGAGGACGTACAAATACATGCGCTCTGACACCGTGTAATGTTCCCAAAGCTGATAATTAGCCTCAGCAGTTAGAAAACACACTTTGCGTCATCTCAGTCCTCATTAAAGCTCTGCTGAGGCCTGTGTTTTTTCAGCTTAGTTTAACTGCTGTGCTCTTCCAGGTCCGACCATTGTGTCCATGTTTACGATGCTGTGTTGAATTAATACTAATGGCTGCCAGAGATTGCACACTGCCATATATCTGTCTGCTCACTAACACCATCAACAACGTCAACAAGCCAGTACACAGTCTCCAGTCACTTTCAGTGTATATAAAAGGTGAAATGTGGTGGCAGTGTAAATGTTCTGCTAAACATCTTTTGTGTTCCATGGAAGAAAGAAGCTTGACTGAATTTTCCTTTCTGGATGAACTAGCACTTTAAACAGTATGCTGATTGTCAGTAATTGGCTGTGTGGAGTGGTGTGTTTCTGGAGGCTTGACAGTGACTCGTCTTGGATGCGTTACATCAACTCTCGTGTGTCACTGTGGAATTCTGAGGAGCTGGTGATGCAACAGCAAGCCGGAAATACTGACTGCTGATAGAACTGACATGTCAGGAACGATCTATCTATCTGTCTGTCTGTCTGTCTGTCTGTCTGTCTGTCTATCGTTCTAGTTCTATCTGTCCATCCGTCTGTCTGTCTGTCTATCTATCTATCTATCTATCTGTCTATCTATCGTTCTAGTTCTATCTATCCATTCTTCTGTCTATTATTCTATCTATTTATCTGTCTGTCTGTCGTTCTATATATCGTTCTATCATTCTATAGTTCTATCTATCATTCTATCATTTTATCTATTGTTCTGATTCTATCTGTCTATCTATCCATTGATCTATCATTTTATCTGTTGTTCTAGTTCTATCTATCCTTCTGTCTATCGTTCTATCTATCTATCTATCTATCTATCGTTCTATCCTTCTATCGTTCTATCCTTCTATCGTTCTATTATTTTATGTCGTTCTATAGTTCTATCTGTCGTTCTATCTATCGCTCTATAATTCTATCTATCATTCTATTGTTCTATGTATCATTCTATCTATTGTCCTGTCTATCATTCTGTAGTTCTATCTATCTATCGTTCTGTCTGTTGTTTTATCTGTCGTTTTATTCCATCTGATGAGAATCTGTGAAAGATTCAAGCAGATCGCCTGTGATTGTCATGTGACTAATTTATCTACATTAACGATGTCACCTAGGTTGTACAGTGCCCTTATATGTGGTGAACAAGTAATAATCACTGTGTCTTGCCATTTTTGTCTCTATATTGCTGTTACCAGAATCCATCACTGATTCAAGAAGCACCCATCATGTCCTTCTCTATTTTTAATATGCCTAATCTTTTATTAGATGTGTCTTGGCCCGGGGCCCTTTACAGGAATGGCCCTTGAGTTCCATGTTGGTCCCCAGCAACCGTCTTTTTGGCACCAGGCTAATAGTGATAGACGTGGCAGTGTAACCTAAGAGCAGTTGCTAAATATGTGCTGATGTGGTAAGACCATCAAGTCCACACTCTGGCGGCACACGCTTGACAACTGACATCAGAGTGTGTTGTGATACTCTAGATATGGAGTACTCACATGTAAGCTTATTCATAACCATGTGCAGTAGCTTATTAATGTTGAGCATGGCCATTATGAGCAACAGCACCATTAACGTAGCATAAAAGTGAAACATGCAACTTATGTGCTATGTTTCGAAGCTTCTGAAGTTGTATGGCTACTCTGTGTGATGTACATGACAAAATTGAACCTGCTTTTGATATTTTTCACTTCCAGAGAATGATGAGTTGAACTCAAGAACCAGATCAGCCAGAATCAAATGAATAATTTATGAACAAAATCAACAGATTCATTGAATTGAAGTTATCATTTTGAAGTTTCACTTCAAACCAATGATTTTTGTTAATGACCACAATTATAAATTCATAACAGTATTCTCCAGTAGGAATATGGAAAACATGTTCAATAGAGGAATCTTGTGAAAAACGCAATGATCTCATTCTCATTGATCTGTCGTGCTGGTTTTCATCTTTTTTTAGCTTTACAGCTCAAAGCTTCATGCTGTTACTTAACAATTCTGAGAACGTTCACTTGTTAGCAAGCACTAAATAAAAATAAACACGCGTGTTCCAGCTGTGAGCCGCTGTGAGGGGTTGATTGACTCGCTGAGAGGGCGGCTGAAATAACACAACTTTCTGCTTACTCTGGCTCAGGGAGATGCTTTCTCTTGAAGACACGTTTCGACACAGATTGCAGATGTTTTCTGACAGTGTCCATGTGGACGTCATGCTAATCAATGTCACTGAGAAGGATGCTGGTAGTGGACAGCTGTTGTGAAATGACACTTATGGCATAAGGGTGTTAGATCTGTCTTGTCTGTCTGTCTGTCTGTCTGCCTATCTATCATTCTGTGGTTCTGTCTGTCGTTCTATGGATCTATCTATCATTCTATCTTACCTTCTATCTAACATTCTATTTGTTGCTCCATTTATCTATTGACCCATCCATTCATCCACTGGCCTATCTGTCTGTCTGCTAAAGTATATATCCATCTGTCCATCCATCCATCATTATGCCACTTTTTCTTCCTCTTCTATTTCTCAGAGAAATCTGTCAAGTAAGAGAACATGCAGAAAATTCAGACGTATTGCAAGAAAAAAAATTGTTTTTAGTCATTTATAAATGGCTGGATCTCAGCTTTGTAGATTTTATCCATCCATCCAACCATCAATTGATTCATCCATCCATCCATTTTTCCTATAATGTTTTCATCCATCCATTTTCCTCTAAAATATCCATCCATCCACCCATCCATTTTCCCTTTAAAGTATCCACCTATCCATTCATCTATCTTTCCTCTAAAGTGTCCATCCATCCTCCAAGTATCCATCCATCCATTTTCCTCTAAACCATCCATCCATTCATCCATGCGTCCATCTTTCCTCTAAAGTATCCATCCATTTTTCCTCTAAAGTATCCATCCGTCCATCCCTCCATCCATACATCCATCCATCTATCCATCCATTTTTCCTCTAAAATATTCATCCTCGATCCAAATATTTTTGAGAGAAATCTGTCACAAGTAAGTCAGGTAAGAAAACATGCAGAAAGTGCAAGTTGTATTGCACAAAAAAAATGTTTTTGATGATTTATAAATGGCTTGATCTCCGTAGGAGGAATAGCTTTGTAGATTTCGGTGACCCACATTTCAGAATGCCACAGATACAAACACACACGGCACTGTATTTGTCACAGCACATCTGACAGAAACACGGCAAGAAACCCAAATCACATGAAAGTGCACAGACTATGTTCATCAACCTAAACACGTCTATTCAGCCCTAGGGAGACGGCAGCCAATCATAGATCAGCCCCACCCTGACTCTTCCTCACTGCTGCTATCATGAGCTTCAACACCAAACTGATTTCACTTGAAATGTTTTGGATCTGAGCCTGATCTGTACCAGGCTAATCGATTGCAAAGACTGATCTCAAACCTGGTTGTCACATTTATTCAGCACTGATAAATAGCAGACGCTCATCAGTGGGTTGCCCCCCCCCCCCCCCCCCCCCCCTGCTGGGAATTCTGGGACTGGAACACCCGTAGCCCAAGGCTTCAGCAGTCCTGGTTTGCTCTGCCTCTCTCTCCTCCACCCCAGTGTAAATTAGAACCAGATGAGGTTATTCTGGACGGCTTAATCCAACCTCTCTGGAATGGCCTGTCTGGCCCGTTTTAGGACACAGCACTCCAAATACAAGGAGGTTTAGAGACCACTTGGTTATGTAAGGATAGAGAGTGAACATGTTGTACATTAAAAAAAATTTGTCAAGTTGAAAATGGTAGGTATTCGGCATGCAATCATAGCATGTGCATAAAATAGTTCATTATGTAGGATAATGATTTATGGTTTATGTCTGGATAATGACATAAACAACAGGTTTATGTTGTTGTTTTCCATTTTAAAGAGCTGTATTTATTTTTTCCACATAAACATGAAAAATGAGTCTGTTGCATTTTTATGCCTCCTCATTTGCTCCTTCAGAAATCAGCAGACAATGTAAGAAACTGCACTTAATTTGAATTTAGTACTAAATCCAGAAGCATTTCTTAGCTGTATACTTGTGCAATTTGTCACGGTTTTATATTGGAGTAAATTTACACTGCACAAGTATTTTCACTTCTTGCTTTTTGTTACATTTTACCTTTCCTAAGAGAAAGTGAAGTAGTTATGAAACCAGGCCATAAAAGTAACCCGTTCTATGGTCTTCGCTTGTTCATTAGCATTGAATTTTGAAGGCTCAACGAGAACCAAGATTTGGCTTAAGTTCAGAAAGCATCGAAATCCCCATTTACACCTGATATCAACATCCATCTCGGGTGACCTTGGTGATCCAGTAGTCTAAAACGCAAATGACTGTGTTGTATTACAGTCCTCACACGATTGTTGCACTGGAAGCAAAAGCGAGAGTAGTCTCGTCAGTCTGGAAAACCAGGTAATTCCCTGTGATTTGTTTGGCAGTGTTCGATTACTGTATGTGCGTACAATATGTGCACATTTGCAAGAGTGGCGTCTCTTCTGTGGAATGTGCCGTCTCAGTTCTGCTCTGTGTCCAGATGGTCTTCTTTTGGCAGACACACTCATGCCAACAAAGAGCCGTATTGTGCAAACCTCCATAGAGATGTGCGGCAGTTTACTTTACTACTGTATAAGAAGTTAGTCAAGAAGGGTGATTACGACTTAAAATTGATATCTAGAGTTCAGAATTCCTTGATATGATCACTGAAAGCAAGTCAGGTGTCTCTTATAGGACTGTGATTTACAGGAGAGTTTCTCAAGGAGCTTTCATAACTAACAGGAAAGGGAGGGAGTAGGTGGGATGTGGATGGAAAGAATGCTGAACGGCAGAAAAGATATTTTGTGGAGAACAGCATAAAAAGTAAAATACTGTGCTAAAAATACTGCAACCTGAGTGTCTTATTGCTTTAATAAACATTGACAACAGCAAATGATAAAGTACACCAATGTTTAATCAATTTTGTTGGTTTTTATTATTACTTAGTAGTAGTAGTAGTGTCAATAATCACAATATTAATTATTACAAATAACACAAATCACAATAAATCATTGCAGGTTGTTTACAGTTGCTGCAGAACAATAATGCAGAATTCAATGGATGTGCAGTTATGGGTGTGCAAATACTGAGTCTCATGTGACTCATTTAATCAGTTTTTTTATTATTGTATAAACCACCTGAGCATCCTTTGAAAAAGTTTGATTGCTCATATCTCGCATAACAAAGTGTCCGAAGCGGCGGTCACACATGACAGCACTGATATGATGAGAGCCTCACGGACAGCTGAGCTTCTTCATCTGAACGTCCATATCTCGCGCTTCCTCATGACGGGGATAAAGCCTGTCAGCTCGTCTCAGTGTGACTGTCATGACTGCTCATACTGCAGTACACTGACCTCAGACGCTTCCAGTGACCACATCAGCAGATTTCATTTGCTTCACCTCTGCTTCCAATTTATTATTACAGCAGTATATACATTTCTAGATATACATTTCTAGATCCTTTTTTGGATTCAAATTTCCTGTCATTGTCTGCTGTAGTGTGCTTGGTTATTGCTGGTTTATTTACAGTGTAAAAAATGTTTTGTCAGGTACCCTAACATTAGAATTAGATCTAAATAAACTGATTTTATTCAAGTCAAGAAGATTTATTTATTATTCATGTATTAATGTGACTACAGTAGATTACACCAATTAAAGGAAAGCAAATAATCTGGATTTATTTATTTTTCAATTCTGGCTCTATTTTTTATTAAATGATAAAAAAGTAGTTATCCCCTTGTTCTGTTTTGATTATAAAAAAAATTTGAGCTTTTAAAAAACAGGTAGACACATCAGTATAGATTTATAATATTTGCTATGATGTTGACTATTATGGAGAGATTTAACAGAGATATATCTTTATAGATAAATAAGAACTGTGTATATATATATCTGTATAATATTATTATAAAATACTTTGTGGAATGTTGCAGTAAATAAAATTACTATGCAATGTAGGCATAAATAAATAAATACATTTAGTAAATGCATAAAAACATGTCATGCCCTATTTTTTTTATTTGTACTGACATTTTATAATGCATATTTATTGAATGCAACATCATTTCATGATGTAATTCATTATAAAATATATTAAATTTGCTATATTTTACTTAAAGGTGTGTAGTTTATTTTGTGTTTTATGTTTCTTATTTTAAGGGCTGTTTAATGTGGTATATTGCATCCTTTTTATTTTACATTTTAAATAATTATTTATTAATTTTTACATTTCATTGTACATGTATCTATTGCACCACTTGACACCATGACAGTTAAAAATATATATATTTTATTTTTATTTAGTCTGTTAGAGACATTATAGACTATTGTTGGAGCTAGAGAATAATAAATATAATATAAATAAAAATTATTAAAAAAAATCAGAATAGTTTTCTACATATTTCAGCCATATTGGTGCATCCCTTATAAATATAAATTTAATAATATGCTCGTACAACAATATATATAAACATAGGTTGGAAATCTGGTAGTCTTATATAAGAATAGTATGTTTGATGAGTGTTATTCCCCCGCAGTGACTCACAGTCAGATGAGTTCAGTCACTGTTTATCATGACGTGTTTTCTCGCAGAGTTTGTGTTTTGTTTTTAAAGCATGAAAGAGAGGCTATGTGATCGGGGGAATCCCTGGTGCATGATGGGATATTGGAGGACTGTGGGCAGGGTCAGTATTAGGTCATCTCCATCCAGTTACTTTCAGGCATTCTAGTCTCTCAGGAAGAATAGGAATGGAATGTGAAATACTTGATCTGTGTTCCAGTATGTCTCATTTCCTGTAATCATCAGAGGCTTGTGTCACTCCAAACGTTTCTGTGTAATACCTTTCAGACAAGGGCGTTAAAAACAATTCTGGGAAAAAACAGTTTCCCTACTTTTAGTTTTTTTTTCCCACTAATTCCAGTCCTCATAAGAGTAACTCAAAAGAATAATATCCAATCATTTTTAACATTTATTTATTCGTTCATTTAAGCCCTAATAAGAATAATATCCAACATATTTATTTATTTATTTATTTGTTTGTTTATTTATTTTCACTCTTTCCAGCCCACATAATGATAATGCCTCCAATCATAATCAACACTTATGTATAACAATGATTTTATTATATTCTATTTTATTTAATTTCAGCCCTTGTAAGAATATAATATCAAATCATTTTTAACAGTTGTTTCTAACACTTTTATTTATTTTTTATACTTATTTATAACACTATTTCATTTTATTCTTGGTGTTTATGCTGTTCAGGAAAATGTGTAGTTTATTTCTTTTGTAAAGCTTGTTTGAGTTGGTAATAAATTAAGGCAGTTGGATTTTGTAATGTATTGCTGCACTCAGTAGAGGGAGCTCTTTTTTATTCATAACAAGCCAGTTACCTGTTTTTCTACTGACAGCAAAGCAGTGACATTCAAATTAAAACTTCTGTTTTCTAGTAACACCTGACACTAGCAGGATCATTAACATTGTTAGTTAAACCTAAAATGTCTAAATTTAACCTCTCTTTTTGTCCGTCTGCAGACCACTCCACCTCCAGCGGCACATTGTCTTTCCAGCCTCTGCGCTCGCAAGGTCCCATCCCCACGGCTCACGTCATGCCATCTCCGTCCAACTCCAAACTCAGCACGCCCTCTGCCCCCACCAGCCCCTGGAGCAGCTGCCAGCTCCCTTCTCCCCTCGACAGCCCCCTGGACATGAAAGACCCCCGGCCGGTACGCCGTTGGTCCTCCCTCACCCGTCTTACCGGCCAGGAAAAGTCCACCCCTTCAGGGAGACCGTCGCAACGCATGGACCCGCACGGATCCCTGGATCGAGGTGTGCTCTACGGCTACCGACAGGACCCTCTTTATTCAGACAGCTTTCTCTCTGAGAGCCTGCACAAACTTTCCACCAACTCTGACTTTACTAAGTACGACCTGGGCAGCAGTAACACCCTGGGCAAAACAGACTCGTCTTGCTCCTCTCCGCTCAAGCCCAGCACGTTAGACCTCACCTACAGTGCCTTACCAGAGAGCAAGTCACCCACCATCGGCCTGGCCGGGCCCGGGCAGAGAGGTCCCACGCTCAGGCACCAGGCCGTGGGAGGGTCGCCCATCCAGCCGGCCGTCCGGACTCAGATGTGGCTGAGCGAGCAGATGGAGTAGTACCGGGGGGCCGGAGGGATGTGGCTCGTGGCAGCAGGAACAGCAGCAGCGAGAGCGACAACGACAGGAAGCGGAACTCCCACAGGTCAGTTTGCAATTGCATTGACAGGGAATGCAAAGATGGAAAAATGTGTGGAGAAATGAAGAAACGTTTTATAAAAGTAGGTTCACAGCGCCCTCTGCTGGAGAGACAGTGGTAGGTGAATTGTCCTGTTTACAGCACAATCGACGGTACGCAAATATGCTTCATTTATCAGACTCATGTTTTTTTTTTTAAATACAACTTGTGTTTAAGGTATGTTTCAGATTACATCCACACCAGTGATATTTTAGTATTAATTATAAACTATTAAAGCATTTATTAATTATTACTACTCATTGTTAAATTAATTTTAATTAAATTTTAGTTCAGGTTTTATTTTTTGTGATACTTTTGTAATTTTTATCTTTTATGCATATAAAAATGAGAATAATGGGATGAATTTAATTTATTGTGCTAATGACCAGAATGTCTCAATGCTGATGAGTTTAACTTTTATTGAACTTGTATTGAAATTAAGTTAACTTTCAAATCAAGTATATTTTCTACGGACTGTGTTACTTACCAGAATGGAGCTTGGTAGTTGGAGGGGTTGAAGAGTAAGATGGATTCTTGACGTCAAACGATAATAAAAGTAATTTCCGAGACAGAACAAGGTTATGATTGAAATAATGTGCACAGTTCAGTCATGCCCAATGTGACCATGAGCATGCATTAAGATAGTAGATTAAGTCCATTTTGATTTCATGCTGATTATGGTCTCCTGTGCTGTGTGTCTATTTTTAGTAAAGACCCAATGTTTGTTCCAAATGGACTCTGCAGGACTTCAATACTTGCTGATATCATTGATATTCTTTTGCATTTACTCACAATGTCTTATTCAGCTCACAAAAAGACACATATTGTTATCAGTGTAACTGTTTTATTCGCAGCACTTGCTTTCATTGTCTTATTTCTCAAGTGCCTGCACTGCACAGTAATTCCTTCCCATTTATGAGTACAAGTATATCATAAATATATTCACACAGATTTTAACAAGCGCTTAGTGAATGCAGAAAAGAATATATAAAGAGTACATTGATTATATGATAGGCAAACCAGTGCATATTCTTATTAAAACATGACTGTGTCCTTCAATTTATGAAATGCATCTTATCAGGAGTACATCCACAGCTTTTTTTGTTTGTTTGTTTGTTTGTTTTTTTTTTGCAGGAAAAATACAGATTTTTAAGAATAGTGTCACTGTCAGTGGCATGTCATGTGATTTTAGTGCTCATCTATATTTTCAGTTTTAATTCATTTGACCATGTACTTGAATCCAAACTTGCTGTTCACAGAAAAAGATATCATTTTAATCTAAATCCCATTGTTATGGAATTGTAATGTTGTTGTTGTTTTTGAGCAGTAAGAGGTAGCAACCACCAGAGGGCGCAGTGACACTTTTTTTTTTTTTTTAACAAAAATGTATAACCATTTTTTATCGACTATCAAGTTTTGCATTTTTTATTATGTTTGATTTATTTGTAATCGATGCAGTGGAAATCAGTTTAAAGTTGCCTAAAGTTGTTAAAACTGATATTTTTAACACCAGGCTTTCAAAACGTCCCTACTATCTGCATTTTTTTTTAAAATGAGTGACATATGTGTCCTGAGAAATAATACAAATTCTCTGTGACAGTGAAGAAAAATTTTAAGGGGGAAAAGCCTACATCAGAAAACTAGCCAATCAGAAACATTCTCTGCCTGTCAATCATATTGCACAGATTCATCTGGTGTGTAGTTGAAGTGAGAAAAAGTTTAGAAGTCAGTCTAATGTCTTGTAAGGAACCTTAAATTGGTTTAAGAGGCGGAGAGAGTAGAAGTCTCTGAAACATACGCCCCTCTTATACCAATATTTCTTGTTTCTGGCCATTTCGGGTCACATGAGCTTGACCAGGATCAGCATGAGCAGTAGAGCCACAACAATAAGCAGGAAGTTGAGCAGCAGGTTTAGTCCTCGGTTATTGATCAGATCCATAGTGATGGGATGGAGATTCCTGGAGATTGTTCGGCCGTGTTGAAGTGTATCCCGAGTGTGATCGGCCCCAAGTGGAGGTTCTTCTTGTTTGCCAGTGAAAAGGAGGATGAGCAGGTTACATCACGCTGGTCTCTCACATGCCGTGGAAAGAGCTAAACATGATTGACAGACTGACATGAGCTTTCTGATAAGACAGAGTCATATAAACAGACAATAACTGGTTCTCTTAGCTTCCTGTGACTTTATCATTGAAATACTGAATTAGTACAGTGGGAGTATCAGTCAAAAACAGAAACGGCACACTTTTTATTGCACACAAGTGATCATGTAATGTTTTTATTGAGCAAGTGTTTTTCAGTTTGGCACAGTGTGTAACAGAAGACGTGGCTCACAGGTGACATGCAGTGATGGGATACTGGAGACAGTGACAGACACATGGAGAGACAGTTGCATGCAGCATAAGTTCATTCAGTTCTTCAAATCGCCTCGTTACTCCAGTCTTCAGTGTCACATGATCCTTCTAATATGTTGATTTGCTGCTCAAGAAACATTAATATTATCAGTGTTCAACAGTTGTGCTGCTTAATAGTTTTTGTGGAAACTGCGATACATTTTTCTCAGTTCTTAGTTTGACAAATTTTGTCACTTTTTATTGCATCTATGCTAAACAGACATTTTCATTTCTTTAAAAAAAATAGAAACAGAACTTTTGAACAGCAATGTTACTGTTTTTGTCAGTATTAAATTAAATATGTATTT
This sequence comes from Cyprinus carpio, assembly GCF_018340385.1. Lineage (NCBI taxonomy): Eukaryota > Metazoa > Chordata > Actinopteri > Cypriniformes > Cyprinidae > Cyprinus > Cyprinus carpio. Next base: position 1,264,777 of record NW_024879356.1, read on the forward strand.
AATTATACTTTATTAATTTCGCCTCATCCGCTGTCTTGGACTTTACTTTTTAAAATGGCCCAATTCATTATTTAAGTTGGCTTTTCTGCTTAGGATACATGTGATGCTGCCTTAACATTTGGCCCAAATTAGATGAAATAAAATTATATAATTCAATTGTGTGCGACATTATCAAATATATTGGCATTTTAATCATCTGACTGTCTAGTTATTGATGCTGGCAACATCCACTAAAAGCCCCTATTGTTTAACCACTAGTTTATATCAGTATTCCTTTTTTTTTTGTTACTCTGAATGTGCTATTGAATGTTTAGACTCAAATCATGCAACTCCTCAAAACCCTATAAAATAATAAATAGCCCCGCCCATCCCACCCCTCAACACGATTGGCCCCTATGTACAGTCCTTCGCCCTCATTTGCTAGATGGAAACCTGTGTCCCCTCCCGCTCACATTAGCAAGACAATGATGTAGATGAGCAGCAGGCAGATGAGGATGAGGCAGAAGTTGACGAAGAGCTCCTGCATGTTTTGCTTGGCCTGCTGGGGAACCTCCATGATGGACGCCCGCCGAATGGCCGCCCGCGTGATGTGTTGCACCTTCTCCATACCGAGGAGGGGTGGGTGTGACGGATTAGTGCAGAGAGAGGGGAGAGGGCGGAGGAGAGAGGAAGAAGGACGGCAGTACCGCGAGGTGAAGTGAAGAGCCGCGTGAGGAGGAAGCAGTGCTCGTTGTTATGGTGATGGAGGACGTGATCCGGTTGGCTGAGGGAAAGGAGCAGGAGATGAAAGAGTGAATGTGCATGCATATTCACATGTGTCATGCAGGTTTGGTAGATGATTCGAAAGTTTTTGACACCATATAGTGTCCTTAAAGCGATAGTTCGTCCAAAAATGAAAGATCTGTCATCATTTATTCACCTTTATGTGGTTCGAAACCTGTTTGACTGACTTCCTCTGCAGAACACAAGATAAGATCATTTAAAGAACATTGGGGTCCAAATAACATGGACTTCTGAATATCTTATTTTGTGTTCTGTGGAATGGGTAAAGTAACTGATTACATGTAATCTGAATTCCATAATCAAGTGATCTAAAAGTGGTCTGATTATATTATCTAAAATGTGTAATGTAATGGATTATGTTACTAACTACAATTTTTGCCGTGTAATTTGGAATCAGTAACCGATTACAATTTGTAAGTAATTTTAAAAAAGTAACCCAGCTCTGTCTGCCATTTTCTTTTTTTGGGTGAACTATCACTTTAAAGGTCATTTCACATGATTAGCATTATAGAAATGTAAAAGGCCACTTGGACTTTCACATGTTTTTATGATGTAGCAAGAAATTGTCAGGTTTATACAGTGTGAACTTGTACAGATTTGAACTTGGAACCGGAAAAAAAGTTGATTGTTTCAATACATCACAAAAAGATTCACAAAATATTAGTTAAAGAATGATGGTACTATGACTACAAAGAAATAGACTGAATTATGGTGCGTTAACGTCATGTCTGTCCCCTAAATAGTTAAGTTTCAGATGTGTCTCCTAAAAGAAAGATGCTTGACAGGTTCCTAAAATTAAAACCCCAGGGGTCTCGGTTCCTCTGGGTTCTTCTTTCAGAGTGGATTTTATAGTCTTACTCTTGCTTAGATGCACTTGTACAAAGCCTTGGTCTGTCATACTTTGAGTGCAGCGTCATTAACTTATTATTACTGAACGCTTGCAAAATGAGACTTCAGCAGCACATATTGTGTCTTTATATAACTGTCTTTGTGGTGTAGGAGTGAGCTTATTTCTTTTCATTATCCCGTCTTGGCTCTGACTAAATAAAAAGAGGTGGCTTCAGAAAGACTTTTTATATTGGTGATTTTACATGTGTACAAAACAGCCTAAATCAGGATTTAGCACTTCGCCTCCAGAAAGATTAGATGAAGCCCTGTTTTCGCTGAAAGATAAAGTGGCCTTGATTATAAATCTTTGCGTATTAGCCAAGCTCTCGTCTTAGAAGAGCTTATCTCGCTCTTTCAGACTGCTGCTCATTCCTGTCTCCTCAGATCTGTAGGGAGTTCTGTCTTACGGATGCATTCGGCAGCATCATGGTTGCGTTATCTGCTTCGTCCGCAGTAAGGTTATTCTTAGGAATGACCTTTGGCGGTCGCAATATTCCATTGAAACTGTGGCCAGGACTTACCCAGAATCCCTCAGGAGACGGACTCTATTTTACCAAGTACAACTTATCACCAAGAGAGTAATAAAGGCCTGGGATAATGTTGTTTTTGGATATGTAGGCTGTGACTACTTTAGCCTAATGGGAAACCGGATGTGTAGTATTGTGTTGTTTTGGTAGTGACCTGTCTGATCGTGCTTGACAGAAACCTGTTCCTTTGCAAAAACTTGTAAAGACATTAAACAGGCCTTTAATGGCATGCATGGTATGTTCGGCAATTTATGCATTTCCACAGTTTATGTTGTTTAAATGGCTTCTTGACAGGAAAATTATGTAGTCCTACTTCTTGTTTTAGTCAGTTCCACTTTAAATTAGGGATGGGTCACTGTTGTTAACTACAATAACTGACTAATATGTTAGTCAGGTTGAATAGTTTTGGATTTTTACTTTTTTTTTTCTATTAATATTTTTAGCAGCTACATCAGTTGACCTGCTTTCAGTGTGTGGCTTTTTAGCTGTTTACTTTGTGTTGTTTTGAACACCTCACAAAATTAAAACTTGTCTTACAACACAGCAATCTATCTTGTATATGCCCCCTAAAAAGACACCCAACTGGAGTCACATACTGCCAAACCCAGCCTAATTAAACACCTCCAAAAGTGTGAATATCAGGACCGGAAGAATGGATATAACTGATAAAATCCTAAATGGTCATGGGGGGAAAAAAGTGATGGGAATTTGTATAGTCAATATTTTTCTTTTTTTATTCTCTCTTCTAAATTTGGGCGGGTAATATGACCAAAATCTTATATCACGATATGGGTAATTTTATTTCATGATAATATCATGAAATAGTTATTTTTGCTTTAAATAAGGTCTTTATGATATCTAAATTTTAGGTACCGTATAAATTTCAGAATTCTTGTCACCAGTGTCAATATCACAAAAAAGTAATACTAGCCTAAATTAAACAAAAGAATGAAAAACAAAAACTGAAGGCAAGTAAACAGTCAGCGATTAAATAATAATTGGAAACGTCTTTGTTACATATGTAACCCTTGTTCACTGAAGGGGGGAACGGAGATGTACGTCGAATGTGACTGGCTGAAAGGGAACTAATTAAAAGCAATAGGACAAAAAAATACAATAGAACAAATAAATAAGAAACGCTACATACATTGTATAAAGTATAATCAAATGTATAAAATCACTGCATATTCTTCACTGTGTAAATTAAAAATATATTTATTCCTATTAAAGCTACAAAAGTGATTCAGTCAAGAGCACTGAGAGATTTTCTATCTTTTTTTTTTTGATTGACAGTAAAAGACAGAAAGCGGGAATATTAGACTGCTGTCACTTTAAGAGCTGTCACTTTAAGAATTGCTGTGTTTACAAGGATACTTGCAAAGCTGGGCATTTTGACACATAAAGGCCAAAAATAACTTAAGAACTTTTCAAAGCAGCAAAAATAACTCAATTCTCCCACCCACACTCCATGACAGTGCTCAGTAACAGCACGTGCATATAGCGAAATTAGTTCTCTTTCGCTGCTGAATGTTTCAACGGCTTAAAATCACTTGTTTTTTAAACCGCAATGCTTCAAACCGCTAATTCCGCTGTTGACAAATTCCTACCGGTTGATCGTGTCTACCGGTATAATAGCCATTCCTTGTTCTAATTATTTTACTAGAAATTACTTTGTAACTTTTTTTTGTGATCTTTATGGAATGATTTTTAAAAATCCTAATCACGAACAACTGGAAAAATTTGAGGGGAAAAAATCATGATTCATGATCATAATTTATTGGTCAGAAAGTTTGGGAACCTGTATACATGGCATCTTTAAGAACTAGTTGTTCAAAAAACTCAACAACAAGACACTGTTTAAATTGTGATTTTGGACATCCCTACTAGAGTTGGCCGTTTTTGTTTAATGATTGAAGGAAGAAAAAACACCTGAAAAGTCTTAGGAAAATGGTTTGTTTGAATTTGAAATTAATAATTGGAGGGTTTGCATTGTGTATTAAGAGTCTCATCTCAACTTGTTTCATCTCACAGTCTCAACTCAGCCATGTTTTCAGTGTTTTTTCAGCGGAATGATAAGCTACCGAAAAGCACAACCTACACTTCCCCACCGCTTGTTTTCTTAGTGATTCTTTTGTCCAGCTGACCGATGTCACTGAACAAAGACGATAAGTGTATGAGTGACTGACAGTGAAGCCTGGAGTTGAGCAGTCCATTGAGGCGCCCAATGCAGGCTGCACATGACACAGAGGAGATAAACCCGCTGCTGGTGAAGACAGGCTTTGGAGAGATGTTTGTCAACACCACAAGGCACCAGAATTCCAGCACCTTAGTTAGCTAGTCAGGAGTCATGTCCGCCTTCACCGCTGGGAATGATAAGATCATTAACTATCTCGAGCAGGGTCATATGTTTAAGAGACCCTTCCTCGTATGGCTATTCTGAGCAGATTTCTATCTACTCTCTCAAGCAATCTCTTTTGGCAAAAAAACTCAGCTCGTCTGCACTGAAATGCATAGAGAGAGCCAAGAAAGTTGTGAAAAAATAAAACAAGCGGAGCAAAAATAACATGGAATCACACCGAAGAAGGAAATCATCTGAAAGGCTGGCCCGGAGATTTCCCAAGCCTCTGTATTTTTATGTGCATATTTTTAAGTCGACGTGAGGCAGAGTGGGTGCACTCAGTTGCGCCTCAATGCTGAACTTTCCATGATGGCATTGTGGAGCAATGCAGTGGGGTTTTGTTTTTTTGGCTTTGGTGACGCGTCTGAGGGCATGACTCTTAACAGGTAGGACAGTGCCTGTTGAACTGGCTTTAGGACAGACATTTCTGGCCATGCACACTAGGGCTGTGCTGATAGTGTCACATATTGACATTTAAAGAGGTCATATGATGCGATTTCAAATTTTCCTTTCTCTTTGGAGTGTTACAAGCTGTTTGTGAATAGATAAGATCCCTAAAGTTGCAAAGACGAAAGTCTTCTTTATAAAAGTTAAGACTCGTCCATGCCCTCCTAAAACACCTCGTTTAAACACACCCCCACATGTCTACGTCATGATGTGGGAAGATTTGCATAACTCAAATGATCATGCAAGGAAAGAAGGTGTAACTTTTATTCTCGCTGTTGTGCCTCATTTAAACACGCGGAGACGCTGTTTCGTTGTGAAAGCGAAAATACTTCCAAAAGAGGAGACAACTAGAAATCAGTGGTTAAGTTGTATTTACAACACTGTTCCAGAACAGTCCAACCCAAATATTTAGATGTGTTCAACGCATTTTATGGAGGACGGTTTTCTGATCCTAGGAGAGAAGACTACAATGCCGGCTGTTCTGACTCACGGTATATAAGTAGGTTTACATATGTAAAGGATTTGCCAGTGATGATTCAAACGCTAGTTTTGAGCAGTGTAGAGTAGAGCTTGTTTTTTGTCGTTTCTTCGATCACAAATGCAGACATGCTTTTATGTTTATGCGCCGTGTTGCAACGTAACGCATAAAAACACAGTACAAGTCATTATAATCTGTAATTATGTCCCCACTGGATGCTACAAATGCTTAGTTTGTAATGGGTTTTATTGTTTTTGTCTTGTCGCGCCGGTGTTCTGACTGGGACATGCATCACAGTATGGTAAGGGGCGTAACTTTCCAACACACGCTTGAGGCATTCAGCCAATCACAAAGGACTGGATAACTGGCCAATCAGAGCACACCTCGCTTTTCAGACCGATGAGCTTTGTAAAAACTGTGTTTCAGAAAAAGCAGAGCATAGAGGAGAAACAATAATGTACAGGATGTGGAAAATAAAGTTTTTTTTTTTTACCTTAAACCGCATGAAAATAAAACACATTTCATTACACCAAATACACAAAATAATGTTCTTTTTTAGCAACATCATATGACCCCTTTAATATTTCACTTTATTGCTTTGAAGCTTCAGATCTTTTAGATATAGTATTAATGATATGATTTCTTGCAGTTCAGTTAGTAAAGAAGTGGAAACTCTGAAAACTAGTGTTGTAGAGATGCAATACTGGACAAAAGTGAAGCAAATCAGTTTTTAAAAGTCATACAGCAGATTCATTCTCTCACTGAGAGAATTTCACATTTACTGCAGTTTCATTTGCAGTACAGTCATACTTAAAAACTAAGTTAATTTGAAGCCTTAAAAACCTTTATAGATCATATAATTAACTTGGGTTGTGCAAATCATTTTAACTTAAATTAATATATTAAACCGACCTTACAAAATCAAGTTGAATTTCAATTTCATATAACTTGTTAAAAAAAAGTTAAAACTGCTCAACTTTTTTGATGAGTTAATGTAAAAAAAATAAAATAATAAGTTGCCATGACTTACTGATCATATCATTTTTGCACTATACTTTATAGTGTAAAAAAAAGTGTGTATATGTATACTATTTTATGCAATAAAAGATAACATGAGCATTATATATTTAATATAAATTATATAAAAATGATAATCCGTTCTGATAAAAATATAATTTTTACAGTTTTATGTAAATAATATATAGCTATAAAATAAATTATAAAAAAAAAATTATATATAATGTTTGGAGATATAATAAAACTTTTTTTATATATATTTCACGTACTTTACATGAAATTATAAAATAAATGTTGCAGATTATTAGTTAATTTAATAGTAAAATGAAATAATGAATTAATGCTACATTGATTATTAAATTCATGATAATAAATTTTGCAATCATATATTATTATGAAGGTGAACGTGTTTGCAGAATAATAAGGCAGTTGCTAAAAATGTTAGTACAAATACATATAATGTATATCATTTTTGTGCAAGCATCATCATTTCTTCGATATTTGCCTCAGTCTTGTGTGAAAGCCAACACAATTGGATGTGTGCAACCTGTGGTGTGGTTCCTGCTTTAACGGTCTTCTGTATGCAGTTAACCTTTCCTCCTCTGCAGGGCCGCAGTGAATGCAGTGAGCTCATTTGTGCTGAAATGAAGGGCTGTCAGAGCTCCCAGCGGAGTGTAAATGTGGGGTGTTGTGTATAGGTCAGAGTCAGTCTAGGTTGCGTCTCCCCGATTTGTGTCGGGTAAAGAATGAGTCTGGCTCGCTGTTTATCGTGTGCACACAGAGCGGCGCTTACAAAGACCAGCGGACAGACCCAAACATCAAAACTCGGATTAATCTCTGACTGTGCATCCGGACACGTCGTCCACTGCTGTGTGTAAAGTTCTTAATATATAATACAAAGGGTAACTGTGGAATAACCCTCTGATTATTTAACACAAAAAAATAAATTAACTGCATTGTTGCTTGTTGGAAAGCATATCCACAGAGCATTCAATGGTAAATAGCCTTGTCAGCTAATTAATATGAAGAAAGCCCTTTGCATTTAGGCTGATTCGATTCTCTTTTTTTCAACAGGTGCATTTTTAAAAGTCAGACTGTTTTTAACTTGACACGGCATCCTAGAAATGCTATGTTTATGAAGAGATGCTCATCAAACAGCACTAGACACAATAATCAAATGTGGTAAGTGTCAAAGATAAAATCTAGATAAATTTGTCTTTGACTACTAGACAACCATTGTGGGCCATCCTGAAACTGATATACAAGAAAATGTTACCTACCTAAATCTGTAGATGGAGAGTATCGGGGTTCAATCCCGTTGCTCTGGTTTTAGAGGAAAGGAGGGTCTGTGGCAACAATGTGGAGTTCGAAAGTTTATGGCAGAAAAAGTGGAGGGGTGGAGTGGAGGAGTGGAGGAGGAGAGAGAAAGAGATCCGTAGGAGGGGTCTGAGCTCTCGCTTTCTTTCTCTCATTTTTTTATTTGGAAGCAGATTTACAAGCCTTTATCCTTACATAAGAGCAGCATATCAAAATGAGGTTTTAATGGACAGTATTTATATGATTATTTATTTATTTATCAAATCTTAAATTGGAAGAAAAAAAAAAAAAATAAACTTATCCAGGTTTAAAATAATATATTAAGTTTAAATATAAAGTTTAAAGATATAATGTATATATTTACTAGTTGATAGAGGTATTGATATTGCTGTATTTATTTTTATTATATTTGTTTTTTTTTGTCAGATTTTTACACTGAGGGCTAATGAAGGTCTAAACTACATTAAAAAAATTTAAACTTATTTAATGTATATATTGATACATTTTATTTACTATAATCCTACTTACATTTGAATGGACATGAATTACGTTTGCATGTATAAAGATGTATCAGATTAACTTTCCCCTGAGAAAAAGCTTTTAACTTTAAAAATCATATTTTAATTTTTATATATATATATATATATATATATATATATAGATATATATATATATATATATTATATATATATATATATTCTTTAAATAGTTTTTTATCTTTTTTTTTCATGTGCATCTCTTACTTATAGGTATTTTATGGGCCTTGCCTAAATTTATTGTCACATGATAAAAATTGTGCATTTATTTTAAGGTACTGACACATTTTGCTAAGCTTTTCCCTGCTGCATGTGCCAAGTAAGCTTGTGAGAATCTAAACAAGCCAAATAGAAATATTTGCAAACAATGCTTGTGCTTAATATATTGTTTTTCTTGCTTTGCATGCGTTTCCCCATTACTGAACCGTTGAGTCCTGGTTGAATTTACTCTGTAACTGTATCCGGCAGCTCTCAGTCTCACTGGTGGATTAATACAAATATTCTCTTGATGTTGCGGCCAGGACAGCATGTGCTAAATGAACAGCTCCATTGAGAAGATGATACCTATGTCCTAATAGACTATAATCATCTTCAACCTGTGGTTTAAGAGCATCGCCAGGGGACTCTGGGAACTTTCTTGCATATTTGAGCTTTTTTTTTCCCCTCACTTGTTTGAGTTCTATTCTGAGATAAAAACATCCCGAGTTCTCTTCCTTATAAGGAGCTCTGTTCACTAGTCAGGGAAGCTCTAAGAGCTTGAAGAGGACATGAGGAATGGAGAGGGCATTATGATGGCATCTGATTTCAACGGAGCCTCCAGCCAATGCCAAACTGTTTTTGGCGAAGTCTGGATGACTGCCACTTGACCAAAACGATGCCAATGTCTAAAAAAGTCTTTAAAATGCACACTAGATGCCAAAGTTTGAGGGTTGTGTTGTTATAAAATGGATGACCATGATTCAGCTTCATCAAAAAGACTTTTTGAA
>NW_024879356.1:1279153-1286653 GCF_018340385.1 Cyprinus carpio
CTGCCAGCCACCCAACTGGTGATGGACTTCTTCTGCACAGCTCCTTGTGTACAAGTGGTTGGTGCTCGTGGCACATACTGTGGAGATTTGAGCCAGCTCGTTGTGTTTACCGAATACTGACTGTTAAATATATCCCCAGCTATGTGAAGAGTTGAGGGAGGCCTGGCAATGAAAGTGGCACCTGCTTCTTATCACCGCGCAGTTTGCTGCTGGGACCTAAAACCTCTCCAGAGGCAAATAAAAGGGCATGTGTTTGCAGGCTCGAGTGCGCCACTGATATGTGCCGCATTTATAGGGTTGGCATTTGTGAGTCTGCCGAGTCAGGTCAGGGAAACAATACATACTATTTTAAAGAGCTGATGTAAATGAGACTAATACATCTGATAACTGGTTGTGTAATTGGCATCTGCGGTTGCTCCTGCGCAACCACATCAGTTGAATACATTGTCTAGTGGATGGCAGCCATTGGTCTCCATGGATAAAATGTACCATACCACATCCAGTATCCAGTGCAAAAAGTACAGGACTCCTAAGATTTATTTCGATTCTGAACAGTTGCTCAGATAACAAAGAATCAGTAACAATGAACATGGAGGCACCTTTTGATTAAAGAAAATAAGTAAATTATTTAATTTATATTGTTAATTATTTAATTCATTTGAAAATATGAAATAAAATATTTCAAATACATATAATTTGAAAATAAATAAAATACGTAAAAGATTTTATAATATTTTACTAACGTAATTTGAAAGTATGGATTTTAAAAAATATTTAAATTTAATAATTATTAATTTAAATGTATTAAATAATTTCTAGAATTAAATAATTTTAAATAATTCATTTGAAATGAAAAATTCCATTACGAGAAACATGCAAATCCTGAATTTAGATCTATTTATATTATATCAATACAGTAGTGATTATAATATTTTGTGGAAAAAATATTTAAATTTGTAAATTATTTTTAAACGTATTATACAACATTAAATTATTTCATATTAAATACATTTAATAATTATTATATATTGTTGTTAATTTCATTATGAGAAACCTGCAAATCCTGAAAAACTACCTGTTTATATTGTCAATGAAGTAGCAATAAATATTTTTAGAAAAATATTTTAATTTATTAATTTTAAAATTTATAATTATAAGATTCTTTTATATTAAATATGTAAAAATTATTATTATTATTATTTGTTTATTTTATTACCTGCAAATCCCGAATATAAATCTGAATTTATAACTTTCAGTGAGTTACACATCTCCTTTGAAAAAACATTGCAAGTAAAGTTATAAACAAATGCATAATTAGATCCAGTAGCGCAAAGACTCGCTGTCGTCCTCTAGGCGAGAAAAGACCTTTGCAAACCCCCTGGAGTTCTTCACTGTAATGCTGCGTGGCTTCAGTGGCAGTTTGTTGCTGATGGTGATTATGATGACAGAGTATGCTAATTACAGTGTGCTTACCATAAGTACACGCTAGCCTGAGCCCGCGTGTTTACCAGATGAGCAGTTCTAATGCTATAATTATTGTTTTGGTGCAGATGCTGGGTGGAACGTCTCTCCCTGTCAATACCCTGGTAAAGATTAAGGAGGGACTCCTGAGGCAGAGGGAACTGGAGATTGACCGGTGAGTAAACAAAGACACTTTTAGAGTGCTCATGAAGTTGTACACAAAGAATAAGATCATTTTTAGGCTGTGGGGTCAAATACATATTAAAATCAGCAGACAAATTGGGATAGAATGGTCCAGAAACATATATACATATATGTTAAATGAAATATATTAATTTAACATATAAGTTGTACACAAAGAACAAGACCTTTTTCAGGATGTTGGGTAAAATATTTATTGAAATCAAATTATTATTATTATATTATACAAATTTACCTTAAAAATACTTTTAAAATATATATCATGTGTTAATATTGTGTAATATATAATTATTTCAAATCATTTATTATGTTTTCATATATACTGTATAGAAATTCTAAATTTACAGATATTAGATATTATATTCATTATTATATTTAAATATATATTATGTCTCAAAATTATAAATGAATGTAAATTCTAAATTTACAGATAATATTAATATATAATAATTAACACAATAATATTAGATATTAGATGATAATAATGGAGATTTATGTATATATACATTAATATCTATATTTTATACATTTAATTTCCAATCAAATAACATGTTTTCATGCCTCCTTGATAAAGACATGTTTAGAGTGCTCAGTTAAGAATAGACCATTTTTAGGTTGTTGGGTAAAATATTTATTCAAGTGGGGTTAAAAGATGACCATCTGATGCGTGTAGACATATTCCACCTATTAAAATGAAAAAAAAAAAAAAAGCCATGCCACTGCTTCTACGCATCATTTCCTGTCATCTCTCAACTGTCTGTGCCCAAACAAGGCCTATCCTGACCTCCCACGTAAACAAAGTAATGGAATCATCCATTTTTGTCTGTAGGTTTGTCATTAGCTCCTGTTTCTGGGGAGGGGCAGGTGCTTCATTAATTTAACATGACATGGGCTGTGTTCGTGCTCTGACCCTGTAGTGACTGCTGTGACCTTTAGTGCTTGTAATTATAGTATTATGCCATCACCCGAAGTGTTGTGAGGTCTAACAGATGGGGCAGTGCCACAGACGCCACCGAGCAGACAGCCACTGTTCAGACACAAACGTACCACGTTTCCCTGCCAAGAATTACACACGAGGAAACACTTTTAGCTGGCCATCAGTCTGGTGTTGCTCAATCTTCTACGTCACACGACAGTTTAACTGTTTGCTTATATATTGCTCATTTACATTTTAGTTTACTTTATTAGAGGTGTGCTGTAAGCAGTGTTTGGGGAGAAAGCATTTCAGAATCTTCTGATTGTCTAAACCAGGGTTTAAAAAAAAAAAAAAACGAGTACTGTCAAATGAATAATCACGATTAATCGCATCCAAAATAAAAGTTTTTTTTTTTACATAATATATCTGTGTGTACTATGTATATTTATTAAGTATATATAAATGCACACAGTATGTATTTTGAAAATATTTACATGAATTTACATGTATATATTTATATTAATTTAATTTCTATTATATATAAATATGTTAAATATATAAATGCAACATATTTTTCTTAAATATATACTTGCATGGGTGTGTATTTATGTATACATAATACGCACAGTGCACACACATATATTATGTAAACAAACAACACTATTTTAAACTATAAAATATAAACACAGCTATATATATTTTTCATGTGTAAAAACCCATTTATACTGTGAGGAATATATACATATATAAAATACTTCATAACATTTCTCTGAAATAATGTCTAGTAATTTTAATAACTTTATTATTTTTATTCTTAATATTTTTTACACTTTCTCAGAAGTAATGTCACGTTCTTGGAATATGTTAATTCACATTATTATTATTATTATTTTACCTTTTTTCAATTTGTATTTTTATTATATTTTTGTGTATCAGAAATATTTGGCCACATTTTGTTTGCGTTTTATTGTTTATGAGTCTACGGTCATCACAGAGAAAGATGTTTCAGAACATCTAATTCAGTTATTTCTGTTAGAAAAAAAGGGTTATTTTCCAAACAAATTGCTTGCAGCACCTTTAACTGATCAAAACATTAGGTACCACAAGATGGCTCTGGATCAGTTCTCTGATCTTGTTTGTTTTTCGTATGCTGAACTTGTTCTAGTAATGTTTAACCACACCCTCTCTTATTTTGCTCAAAGGCAGAAAATGTCCAAACCAAGTGCAGCAAGCACACTTTAAAATGTCATTACAAGTGTAAAAACATTTCTTACGAAAGTAGTTGTGCCTGCCACATCACAGCAACTATGTCCTTCTTGCTCAAAAGGAACTTCTCAGCATGCATGTTTCTAAAAACTTTTCCACATGGAACCCCAAAGAAGTGCTCTGAAGCAGCACTGTGCAACAGACAGTCAAAGTGAATATTGAGTGTCTTACTGATTTGCAATTTCTAGGCAAAAGCAGCAAATCCTTCAGCTCCATGCGAGGATCAGGGAAAATGAGTTAAGGGCACAACAAGTCCTCCAAAACCAGAGGGGGCGCTATGAGGACTCATATCTGCTCAAACCTAAGGTACTGTAATGAATCAGATAACATAACACTTTTATAATGAGATTAAAAAGGGTCACTTACCCACCGATGATGCATCTTTCCACTATCTTAGGACTCTCCATATGACAGTCCGGTATCCAGCCAGAGTCCGAAGTCCCAGCTGCCGGAGCGTGTGAGTCCACTGTCCTGTGAGAACGGAGAGCTGGGCCGGAAACTAGCTGCGGCAGAGCTGGAGGTCATCCACCTCAGCGAATTCCTCAAACAGAACACACAGAAATACACTGAAGACATCAAGAAACTGGAGGAGAAGGTGAGGGCTTCTAATTATCTAACTCCTAAACGTCTGCGGTGCTAAAATATTTGGGCCTCATTCGCTTATAATTGCATGGATTATTTTGGATTTGTATGCACAGAACAATTTCTTATGAATAAGTACGTCTGATTCAGCACACGTGCATACACACATGAATTTCTTCTTAGCCTCATTCAAATGTTAATGAAGTTTGAGTTTTGTAAATAAGCAACTGCATGCCTGAAATTAGTTATTTGCGTAAAACACGGCCAAACCATCAAAACCAAATTACAGACCTCTTGTAAGCCAGCTGTACATTATACTATGTGAGAAATATAGTATGATATTATAAAGACAGCAATAAAATAAATGTAAAAAAATATATATATATATTAAAATTTTGCTTTTATTTGCATTTATTTATTTTAGATTTTCTTTTAAAATGTAGTTATTTCTTACAGTTAAAAACTAGAAATAAAACAACTACAATCAATCTTTTGATTTCAGATTATGTACAGTACTTTACATTTTTTAGAAATGTTCTCAGAAATAATTTGACATCAATTTTTTATTTTTTTACACATTTTTCTCAGACTTAAAAATAGCATTTTGTATATAAGTGCGGTAAAACAATTAATCGCGATTAATTATCCAAAATAAAAGTTTTTGTTTACATAATATATGTGTGTGTACTGCGTATATTTATTATTTACCTGTACATGCATATATTTAATAAATATGTTATGTTTATATATTAAATATATTTATATAAAATATAAATTATATGAATATAAATATATACATGTAAATATTTACAAAATATATACTGTATGTGTGTATTTATATATACACATAATAAATATACACAGTACACACATATTATGTAAATAAAAACGTTTATTTTGGATGCGATTAATCGATTGACAGCACTATGTTTAAAAATGTAATCATTATAGCATTACATTGTATTATACGTTTTAATTTTATATTAGGATTAACTATATTTAAGATTATATATCTGTATCTAAAATTTTGTTTTAGCATTATTATAAGGCTATTTCAATATATGTGATTTTGGCGCACTTGTGATTTCAGTTGTGTTTCGTACATTTAAAATAATTTTTAGTTGGTAATTGTACTATGTTTGTGGAAACTTTCGTACAGATCCTCACACAAATGTGTGTGTACATAATGTGCTTAGTAAATGAGAAAATTGTTCCACACTCCCTGCTGAAGCTGAACAAGATACTTTGTGTTTGGGTTCAGATGAAAACACGTGACCGCTACATCAGCAGTCTGAAGAAGAAGTGCCAGCGTGAACAGGAGCAGAATCAAGAGAAGCAGCAGCGCATCGAGACGCTGGAGAAGTACCTGGCGGACCTGCCCTCGCTGGACGAGGTCCAGACGCAGGCTCAGCAGGTCCGGGCCATCCTCCAGTCCTAAACTGCAAAACCTGATCTAACCGTCTTTTACATTTAACCTGATTACCTTAGATGCTACTTCTCCCTAGCTTATCACCATCCTGTTCAGCCTTAAATCTGATTGTCAGCCCCAAAAATCAAAAGGGATGTTGGTTCAGTTAATCAGGGCATAATTAGCGTCTCCTTTCAATGCTAAACCAACACAGCAGTGTCAGTCCCCACGGCGTTCTGCTAACAGATCAGCACAAACAGCTGCTGATGTGACAGACACTCTTCATTATGGTTGGGAATAATCTTACTTGTGGGTTATTAAATCATTGTTTTGTGCAGTTTACTAGTGAAGATTAATATTATCCGACAGTCAACAGCAAATTTTTGGCGTCACATTTTTCTTACCTGCGTAGTTTGAGGCATCTGTCACTGCTCCCAGAAGATGTCTGCTGATTTTTTCTGTGCTGACATTGGATTAAATGCAAATGAAATCATTGTACTCATTAATATTTTCCCCCCTTTTCAATACATATATGAATATCCTTAAAACAAGATACATTTGTGTACCATTTTTTTTTTATTTTTTTTTATTTTATTTTATTTCACAAATGTAAGTACGTGAATTATGTAGTGACCAGAAATGGCTGAACAAATCAAAACGAACATTATTATTTTAAATATATATCTATATATATATATATATATTTCTAAATACTAAACTACTAATATTTGAGCTCAGAACTACCCACCAAATGAAAAACATTTGTAAACACATTCATTTTGTATTAGTATTATTTAAATGGAATGAGAATTATGCAGTGACCAAAAATAAAGCAAAACTAAAAATGTTTATTAATTATTTTAAAATAAGTAATTATTTTATTTTTGAAAAATATTGAAGTTATCAAATCCATGAAATAAAACAAATATTGAAATGAACAAATATTGAACAGAACCAACTGAAGTGACCACATTTTTTTGAATAAATCAAAACATTTGATTTGATTTTTGATTTTAAATGTTACAGTCTGAACTACAGTTCAAGTTCTTCCCACACTGCAGCATAAAATGCTAAAATAACACTTCAGACACATTCTCATTTAATTTATTTTTTATTTAATTTGATTTTTCCTAGCTCATTGTCAGAGTTTTGTCTTGCTTTAAGCATAAATCTAACAAAATGTATAAGGTTTATGCTAAAACAAAGTAAAATAAACACAAAAAAATAAGAAATACTAATTTACTAATATTTTAATACTTCACTTGTTTCTGAAAACAAGTCATATTTTCTTTTCTCCCCAACTAAATATATCTTGATTTAGTTTTTATCTACATGTTTAAATATTATTTTGAGCAATTTTCTGGAAAACCAGAAAAAAAAATCTGATTACGGGCAAAATAAAATTTCAAATTTGAATAAACGTTATAAAATGGTGTTAATAGACATGTGTAAAGTGTTTGTGACCTGTAGAAGTGTTACTGTACTCATCTCTGTCCGTGTTGTGGCGTCTCAGTTGCAGGAAGTGCAGGGGAAGAAGCAGACTTTGGAGGACACTGTCGCCCAGCTGGAGAAAACCCTGGAGGAGAACCGAGCCCTGCTGCAGGAGAAAGACGCCCTCATCGAGACCCAGTCCAAACGCGAGAAAGAGCTTGTGGCTGCTGTTCAA